>NC_090799.1:5715000-5827500 GCF_040054535.1 Antennarius striatus | reverse complement strand
TGAGCTAAAATGAGATTGAAATGTATCTCTGTCTATTTCCATGAAGACTGTTTCACTTCCTTTTTGACCTGGATATGATCGCGTTCCCCTTCCTGTGGGGTTCTGGTGTCCACCTCATGATCCGCAAACAACAGAATCTGTCAGAATTAGCATCGAGGATCCGACACGGGGGGCGTGCTGGCTCTTTGTGCCATCTTGATGACAAATCTGACAGTAGTAGTCAGCGTTGTTTAAAAAAAATCGTTAGTACTAAATGGAATTATGCAGAGAGGATACCACAGTTTGTTAGAGAGCACATTAAAAACCACCCACTGGTTTGGGAAAGCCCTGCCTGCCATCCATTCATCTGTAATGGTGTTTTTATCCTTCTCTTTCTACATTTGAGTGTCATTTTACTAGGAGGCCATAAAATGCAGTGTTGATCCAGTTATTTTACACCATTTTTTATACGACAGGCTTTATTGTGCATTATGTTGTAGCTCATTTCTCAGCTCCATACAACAGCTAGCCGGTGTGTAATTACAGCTTGTAGCGAGCAGCCAGACGGAGCGCTACACGCATGAGAATCTGTGGGAGCGCTTGATTTATGAAGCCTCGCAGAACTGTATCTGGAGTCCCAATCTTCTTGCTCACCTTACATCCAGGGCAAGATGCCCAAACGCTGCGGTGATTAGCGAGGTGGAGGGTAATCTAGATTCCCAGATTCATGTTTTGAACGGATCCAGTGTGGAACAAAACCACAAGACAGTCCTGATTGTATCTCGTTCTCTGATACACCTCAGAATTTGTGTTTTTTATGCTTATTTTTGTGCAGTTTGGGGGTTTTTTTTGGTAATAAATGTGATTTGTTTTGTGTTATTTTTGCCTGTTCTTTAATAAATGAGGTCCGATTTGGGTTTAATTTCCAGATTAAGCCCCACTAGGTCAAACAGGGGTTCTGATTGGGATTGAGCCCGGATCCCGGATGATGACCTCTGGGTTAGTCCTTCCCATGTTGCACCTGCACTAAATAACAGGAGGATTATGGGTATTCCTCAGAGCTAGAGGGCGTTAGCCACGTGGTGAGGCTGCTAACAGCTGTTTTTATCACAGTTAAAAAGGTTAAAGGTCGCCGGTGACCCTCTGTGGCGGTTCAAGCTCGTGGCTTCAGTTCATGAAGGCTCTAAAGAGACGCGGCAGCATCTTTTTCTCTGTGGCGAGAAAAAAAATCCATACCGCCACACCCCGACCTCGGCTGTAATTACATGTTGGCGGTTTTGGTGGCAGCGCCAGTTACCGTTAGTGTCGTCTGCTTCAGGTGTGGGTCCAGTCCCAGCTTTAGCCCGCGGCTAAATCGAAGTCCATTAACAGATCGGGTTGATCACAGGAAGTGCCGTCCTCCTCCTCCTGCGTTACGTCCTGAGGCGCTTTTTCAATTTACCACAATTTACATTTTCTAATACGTTTCCCTTCATAATTGAAGTATGATGACGACGCCATAAGCTCGCCGGACAGCACAGCTGCGTGTGCCTGCCACGCTCGGCTGGAGATGAATCAGTGTGTTTAACTGTTTGTCCTCGCAGCACCTTCGCCGCATCGAAGCAAGTCAAGTGCGTCAATCCAATATGGTGTCATCTGCTGCACAGGTGCTGCGCGGGAAACACGGCGGCGTTTATGAATCTGGATGCACGCCGCGCTGACGGGGTAACCTCTCCGAGCTTGTTTTTCATTGTTTGTATTTTTTTTTTTCAAAAAGAAACTCAGGAAGGAATCTCCTTATATGGTGTTGAAGGGAGATTCACGATTGATTTCATAAGTTGAACTTTCTTTTCTTGCTGTCCTTCCTCCGTTCCCGTCTGTGAGCGACGGCGTCGTGACCCTTGTCCCGTCATGAATTTTCATCTCCTAATTGCCGACGCATCGTCGTCAACATTCCTTCGCTCTGCCCTTTGAGTTCGCCCTCGGTTTGTGGACCACTTGTGGCTACGAGACCTTAACAGACCACGAGTTTGACATCAAACAAAATTTAATCTGACCTTTGGTCAACCCTCGGGGGCACGTTTGACCACACGGCTCCGTTCGAATCGCTTTTTCATCCGTGGTCGGCTACAGAAAGGGTCTCGGTGATCATCTGTTACGAAGCTGATGAAGTTTCCAAAGTCTTGCAGAACTTCCTGATGCTTAAATGTGTCCATGGAAATGTAAAATAAGTCTTGGAAGTCTTTATTTCCAACCATCCTGCAAACCTTCATCCAAATAAAGATCTACCTTTCTAAATATTGTCTTTGCAGCTCCTATGCATGAGACTTCCATGTTTCTTATATTTAGCCCACAGGACTGGTTAACCGACAGTTCTAAAGTGCATCCCTACTCGATTTGACTCAATTTGACTCCCACTGTGCCCCTGAACTTGCACTAACTCTCTGCACTTCCTTCCACAACGATTTCCTTCCCTGGGCTCTTAAGAGCTACATGGCGATTATACAATACCTCACAGTTGGCTGGGAGTTGCTGCGCTTTGTGTGACTTAAGAGGGAAACATGGAATGGAGTCAAACAGTCATTTCACTCTCCGCTGACTCTTTGGCCTTGGATGAAATGTGCTCCTTCAGTAGAACTGGCTCTTTTCATTTCCACCCTGCTTTTTCTGCATCACTCGCAGGAAAGTTGTGTGGCGCCTCCGTGTTTGGGATAATTAAATGTAGGAGTTGAGGTCGACAGGCAGATGAGACTGGTTTTAGTGATGGGCTTCCTCCTAGACTTCCTGTGGATTTTGTGCAATATGTGTTTGTCATCTTTGTTTGTCTGCACTGCAGAGAAGAAGACCTCAGATTTAACCTGCATGTTAAATCCAATCCTGTTTTTGACCAAGAAAGGAATGGAACGCCCCCCCCCCCAAAGTCACATCATCAGTTGCTTACACAGGAAGGATCAGAAGTCCCTCGATGGATTCCTCCAACAATTAAAGATGCACCTGAGTTACCTCATGTGACACGGCATGAAAACGACCCCCACCCATTGATTTCTGATGGTCTTTCTGTACGAGAGCCATTTAAAACAGGGGCCCCGTTACACGCCTGCGTCACCCATTGACCCCGGGGCGCTGTGGGGAATTCTCATGACTCGATTGTTTAGACAAAGGTGAAATGTTTATTCCTATTAGCCAGCTTCCACACAAGATGCCGTATTGACCCGCGACAGCATCTGATCAGCTTTCACAAATTACCGCCGCTACGCCGGCGCCGCTCCCCTTCCGATTGCTGCGGAGGCACCGGCGAGCGGCGCTGGGGGACATGCAAACGCAACCTAGGCGGGAAAAAAAAAAAAATCAATGGAGTCTAGTCAGATGTTAGGTAAGTTGTCCCCGACGTTTGCTTTAGGGACAGACACAGTTGTTTAATAAGACCCCGAGCATCTCCAATCAATGAGAGCCTTCCATTTCCCAGTTCTCAGATCAATGGGGGCCACTTGACGCAACGCCGCTGACTTCTGGAGAGGCGTCTTTAAGCAGTCGTTTGATTTGATTCTGCTTCTTATCCCGCCTCTCTGGATGAATTCATCTTTAGGTGTTTCTCTACCGCAGACGTATCAGTCAAATGAGGTCACATGACTTCCTGTTTTGGGCGCAAAACGAATGATCACAAGTGTATTTGTGCTTCCGAAAACGAAACCAAACGCTCCAAATGCACTGAAATCTGTCAGCGGCGCTGCTTCCCCCCTGCCCTCCCCCTCGTCTTCTCCCCTCCTCTGTCATATTGATGTGCGCCCCCCCATGTAGAGTCCCCTGCACTACCAGGTATGACTAACTGCTATCTCGCTCCTGTGACTCTTTTGTCATTTATCTTGCTCTGCTATGCCGGCCGGCTGACTGCACAGCACGACAGCATGTGGTGACAATAATTTGCACTGATCGGACCCCTCTGCCTACCCTGCTGTTACAAATGGCAATCGATTATCATGCGGTAGTGCTATCGACTGCCCAACACTCCTATATTTTTGTGTGCTCCGTGTGTGTGTGTGTGTGTGTGTTCGCCGGTGTTGTCGTCGGGTCTTCGGCGACTGCGGATTCATCTTTCGCTTTTTGAACGACGTCAAATATTTTACACACTAGGTTGGCGACACCCAGAGCGTGTCGACTCAGGAAGCATCCGATGACCTCACGGGTCAGGTCAGGTGATCCCATCTGCTCACCTAGTGGGGACCGATCGCCCTCCACCTCGTCTGGATCCATCCACATCTCCAACGGCGTGACTCAAACATCGGTGTCCCCTGCAAATAGAGTGTGTATAATATTGATGACGGGGATATGTGCCGTTTAATCAGCGCTATCGACCCGCTCGGCACCGTTGCGTTGTACAGCCGGGGCGGAGGAGTGCTTAAAACAAGAGGGAGCGTTTGATTCCCCTGTTGGAGCTACATTAACGGCGAAGCAGCACCTCCCCCCATCGGCGCTCCTCTCTCCACCTCTCCAGTAACTGCATTGTGCTTTTGTCCAATCAATACTTGCAGCAATTGCTCAAATTAAAAGGAAAAAATAGGTTTGCTGAATCCTCACCCCGGTGGCTTCCTGCAGACTTCTGGCGGCTGCTGTGGATCGCAAAGCACTTACAGGAAGCGGGAGGCGAAAGGTGTTCGAAGGTGATTGATGAACTGTCTCAGCAAGGCTCTGGTCCTCTCAGCCTCCGCTGGACTCCTGCAGAATCATTTCCACCTGTGTCCAACGCTTGTTTTGTTTTTCTTTAAAAGTTTCCATTTTTAACTTCCCGCTAATTGCTAAGCGCATAAGCTTCAGAAGTCCAGAGCAGGTTCCAAGCGAGGCCGGCGCAGACGACTCTTATGCCTTTCAATCGTTTGACGTAATTGGTGCGGTCTACCGTCGAGGCTGAACCGGGTAGGCCTTTATTAACACAATCGCAGGCAGGTTTGGTTTGCCAACAGTAATATGTTTCAGGCAAACACATGCACGCACACACGGCGCATCAAACGCAGTGTCAAATCACCGATGGGTGGGTGTTTTGGCTCGAGGAATGCAATTACTGCGACGCGAGGAGAGCTTCATACGTGGAAAATAAAGCAATCGGTGCAAAAAAAAAAAAAAAGGTGAGCGGCTTCACGTCGACGGAGGTCTTCCGAGGTGGCGCCCGCCGTGCTTGATGTTTCCGAGACAAAGTGAATGTCCGAGTGTAACGGCGTCAGTCGCACAGACTGTTTGTAGTGAGGCGTAACAGAATGATTAAAGGAGGCCGTTGCAGCAGAATCCTATGGAATCGTATTGGATTCAGGATCAAACTCTTTGCAGAAAGTCAAAATCCTCAGACTTTTATTAGCTTTTACTTCCCTGGACCCGTGATTTCTGTGTTCCTGCAGCACACATTCATATTCTCAAGCATGCATGTGTGTGTCCCCCTGCAACCCTTGAACAATGCCCACTGTCAGCCTGCAGACAAGCATCCGGGGGAGGGGGGACATCACGAGTCCAAAGGTCCATTCACTACCCCTCATAAATTGCACGTAACCTGATTAGAATGAGACGATTATACCTGATTAGCAAGGATATTATGGCGTCTTCTTTCTGGGCCTCATTATATAGACTTGTGTCTGAATGTTAGCACTTCCTCTATGGCTTGTAGGAGTGTGACCTGCCAGCCATTACTGCAGCTGCAGGAGGAGGAGGAGGGGGCCTGATCAGGATTCTTGTGGTTCGGTCTGATGTTGGCAGTTAAATTCAGTCTCGATCGTTTGTGGACGTTTTTATGCTTTTCTCTCTATTTTGGGGTGGGAGAAGCAGAAACTTGAAACAGTAGAGAAACCTGTAGAAATAACGTCATCCCTTCATGTTTTGTCTTCAAAAGCAGCTGTGATTTCATTTATTTCTGTATTCCGGTGAATAATGATCCGAACTTAGATGTTAAGCGATTTTCGTTGACGTGGATTCTAAATGTGTCCTCATTCACGTCCTGAACAGCTAGCGGCGAGTTGCTCTGGGAAGCTTTAAAACCAAAACGTGTGTTTTCATCTGAATGCAAAGAGGGACACTACCAGGGGGGTACAATGTGCATGCTCAGCAAATATAATAAAAAATAAAGGTGTTTAAAACGTCCCGATCAGAGCGGGCCAACGACCGCACCGCCAGCGTCTCCCTGCACGTCAGCCACCAGGATGAACCACCATATAATCTGTTTTTAATAGATGCTAATGCAGGAACACCTGTCAGCGCTGCAGCAGCCTCCACCCCCTACTCCCCCCCCCCAATATAATCCTAAGAAGATTACACATGTAGGGTGCAGGTATGGCTGCAGTAATTACTGATGTACACTGAAATGCATGCTGTACCTCCATGCAGTTATGCATCAACGCCTCATTTGGCTGCATTTTGAAGATATAGACCCGGAGACCGGAAGAACTGGTCCACAACTGATGCTGCAAACATGCACCAACGAAGAAGAAACCATAATAATTGCTGCACAGGTGGATAAAGTGAAGAAAATCCCAACCAATCCGGACGTCCCTCACCAGGAAGCCCCTCTCGCCGTCTTCGAACCTCCACCTCCCTCGCAGACTCCCCCCCCCGCGGATGACAGCCCCAAGCCGCAAATGAGTGAGGCTTCACCTGACAAGCCACCAAGAGAGGGAGGGGCAGGTTGGTGGTGGTGGTGGGGTGGGGCGTCTGCTATTTTGGACCTTCTGAGGAGCTCATTAAGCGAAGGTGCGAGCAGCACTCCTCCGCTTTAGGTGGTGCGACCGGCTTCCGCACCTTAGCATGCCATACAGTTAGCGAGTCAATTTTATTCACCGTTAAAGGAGGAGGAGGGTGTGTGTGTGTGTGTGTGTGTGTGTGTGTGTGTGTGTGTGGCAGGTGGAAGCACACTTAGCCAGTAGCCCCTCTTCTTCTCCTCCATCTCCCTGAAGGCTCACCTCGACTTTCATTGTCAGACTTGTTAGCGAGCCTGTCTGACATCGGGGCGTCAAGCTATCGGCTGGATTGCACTTTATGACATGTGGTATGATAATGCTTACCTCGTAGCGCCGGCGTAGGGGGGGAGGGGCGGGGGGTGCTCTGACGTTTTTATTTGAGTTGAGACTCTCCTCCGGCCTCATCCAGCCATCTTTATCCCCAACGGCGCACCAATCAAGCGCCAAGGAGACGTTGACGGATGTCTTCCTCCATCACCCGGCGCCGAGCCGACGATGACGAGTAGCCTCCGACACGCGCTTCTCCCGTTCTTGACACGAGCCTCCTGCCGCCGTCGCCGCCACCGGGGAGGATGCTGGGATACGCTGCAGTGATTCACCTATTACAACCGGCTTTGGAAGTGTGTCGCAAACACAAATAACACCCACAAACACAAACACACCTCTTGGATAAGCCGCTGCCAGGAGTGACAGAGGAGGTGGGGGGTTGGGGGGGGGGGGTGGGCAGGCCAGAAAGCAGGAAGGGAAGTGTGTGTTATTCCGCCGACAGCTGAGAAACACACACCGATGTCTAAATCTACCTTCCTCCCCTCGAGCACAATGGAGAGATTACAGCAAACTGCCAGGTAGACAACAAGACGCGAGCTGTCAAACCGCTCGCCGCCGCCGCCGCCGCCGCCGCAGGAGCTAATCAGGTTTGAAGCACACCCAGGTACACTATCTTTGCTTTTGAGTGCACACATTTCTCGACATTAATCCCCCGCTAAGCCTTTGCAGCTAATGTAATCTAATTAATGACTTCTTCTTCTTTTCTTTTTTTTTTTCTTCTTTCCGTAGCTACAAACTTGAACTTCACGCACACGTGTTTTCCTTTCGCTGTTTCGCCCACTACGGCGCAAAAAAAAAAAAAAAAAAAAAAAAGCCGGGATGGCGATTACGGCGCGGTTGCTAGTGAATCATTAACCTATTTAGCGACAAAAGCCCACAAAAAAACCACAAAGCTGGTGTAATAAATCATAACCAAAATCCGCTTTGCTGCAGATTTAGGAGGTTGTGTCTCACCTGATTTCTCCAAAAACGCCTAAATGGATTTCCTTGGTTCTCAAGCAGGTAAAGGGGGCGGGTCTACTGGGACTTTGGCGCACCTTCTTCTACGTCTTTGTCTCGTACTTGTGCAGAACAATTCCAGAAGCGGTGAACAGAACTCCTTGGGTGTTAGCCAGCTCTCTGTGAAGGCTCACCTGCTGTAGCGTCAGTCTGCAGGAAGACGGGTGCCGGTTTGGAAGGAGCGGCGCTGATTTACAGCCAGAGGAGCTGCGAGCATCAGTTGTGCTGTAAATATAAATAATTCAACACATTCAGATTAGGTTATGTACCTTAAGCATGAGGTCTCTGAATATTTCATTCAAACGTGCATTTTTAAAAAAAAAATCTAGCATCCCGGATGTCATAAAGGAACGCCAGGTTGCTCCCGTTTATGACCTTGTTTACATCCATTATTGTGATTTTATGCCCCTATGTGCCGTCTTTACCCTCCTTTTCATCCTTTGCATGATCACACCTTTACCTTTTTTAATATCATGACAGTAACTGTCACCTTGACTCGAAGCGACACCCCCCCCTCCCATCCACCCACACACACACACACACACACACACCCTACAAAATAGGTTTTCGGTTCAAACAAACGCCATTATCCACGGCAGGCCTCTCTCCCCCGTCACCCGCCCTGAGCGAAACAAACATATTTCCCTGTCTGTGCAGAATACATCAAGAAAACACACAATTATCTCTAAAAACTGGAACAGATTTTTATTAAATTAACCTTATTAGTGCATTACGGTAAGCAAATGCCAAAAAAAAAGGAGTTCCTCATTTGCATTAAGATAGATTTTTCAGGTTGGTTGCACAATTTAATTAAAGAAAAGATTAAGAATCATTAACCGAGCTGCTGTACCTTGCAGTAACGACGGGCCCGCGTCTGACTCAGGTTAACAGAAACCCAGATGGCGGCTCTCTAACTGTTGAATCTCCGTAACCGAATCAGAATGATCCCATTAGTTTTCCAGGGGTGGGGCAGGGGGTTGTGGGGAGGGGGTTTAGAGAATTCTGGAAATTTGCAACACTTGCATGCGGTGCAGCTGGCGTCCAAGTTTCAATGCAGGTCCCCTGTTTGATGATCTGATTTTCCTTGTGCGGCGGGTCAGGGGTGACTCAGGTGGCCGGGGGGTTCATTTCAGGGTCCTAACCGCCAAATGGGATGTTTGCACGGATCAGAACCCGATTGGAAACGCTTTTTTATCCACTTTGGGAAGAGGAAACCGTTACCTGAAACTGGTGAAATGAACGAATGCGGCGTCAGGTGGAACTTGGAATGGGTTGCAACGGAACCGATGAAGCGATTCTTCATCCAAGAGAATTTATTGTCCTTCATCCTAATTTAAAATTAAAAGAAATAGAAGAAAATGTGTATCCCCGTTAAAAATTGAATGTGAAATCTGTTAATTCCATTCATATTTAGATTCCAGAGAGGCGTAAAAAGCAAATATTTGTCGGTTCTAATTTCCCAGGAACACAAAGGCAGTAATAAACGTTGTAAACACGCCATATTGTCGGATAAAAGAAGAAGAAACAGGCATAAAAAAAAAAAGACTTCCATATTCCACTTTCCCTGCGTTTGCTGTGATGGAACTAAGTCAGCGGTCGCAGGTCGGATGCACACAGCGAGCCTAGCGGAGAGGATTTGACGGTCCTATCTGACCACCATAGGGTTAAAAGAATTTGGTATGCAAATTATCCGGGAAGGATGTTGTTAAAAGTGTTAGAGAGAAAGAAAGAAAGAAAGAAAGAAAGAGAGGAGAAAAAAACCAAAAAAAAAACGGGAGGTACACATCCAAACCCCCCTAATCCTCTTGCTTTCGCCAAAATGACAAATGCAGGAACTGAGGCATAAAAGAATCACTCATGTATGGCGCACTTGAGTATTACTGCGAGGCACCTGCATTGGAATGAACAGATACAAATAAATACAAAATAATGCAACTGGGGGGGGGGGGGCGGCGATGGCGGCGGCGGCGAGGGAGGGAGGGAAGGAGGGGGGGGGGGAGTCACTAAGAAGCTTAAAAGAGTCTTCGGTGTTTGAATGCAATCAAGCGCCATTGAAATGATACCAGGTGCCTGGCAGGTGGAGGGAAACAGATGCGCGGGGGTTGGCAGCCTCGGCGGCGTACAGGTGTGAAAAAACATGCTGCTCCCTAATTACCAATTTAAATGCTTAATTTCTGTGTTTCAATATTGATTGCTACCTTTATGCTCCTATTTCCCCTCAGAGAGGACCCGATATCCGCGAGGAGGCCTAGTCAGCGGCGCCCCCTTTCTTCCCCTCGTTCCTTTCTTTTTTATTAATACCCCCCCACCCCCAAAACACATTTCTCCCCAAAAGTGTTTGGATTCCTTCCCAAATCAGTCCTGGGTGATTAAAGTGGGGGTGGGGGTGGGGGTAGCAGGGGGTGTCTTGGTTATTTGATGGCGGGGCAGCAGAAAGGCCCGCTCGCAGCACCGCTCCTCCTCTCCCTTTTTAGATTGGATCATATACTGGTAATGGGACGCACAATCAATGGCCACGCATTGATGCCAGAAGAACCCCCACCCCCACCTCATTCCCCCACCTCCTCCTTTCAGTGGATCCAGATGGATCTTTATCTGGCGATGTATTGATGGAAATCGCTCCTCTCGTTGGCTTGGCCCTCCTTCTTTCCTCATCAGGCAAATGACAGACCGCCGTACCTGCTGCAATTTGTTCCTCCGGGTTTAGAACCTGCTGCAGGTTGTGAATGAGTCCTCAAACAATGGCTGATGAATCTTAATGATTATGTTGTGTGTGTGTGGGGGGGGGGGGGCTAAGAGGGGGCTCAGAGACAGCGATGGGTGAGAATGAATGTGGTGGAGGAGGATGCGTTGACCTGTTGTGTAACCACGCGTCGCATTGATGTGGCAGAGACGTTCTGCAGAACTTTAGCTCCCAGAACGTTCGGCTGCGATGCTTCTGTTGTCCGATCGCTATGGCAACCGTCCCACTTCTCTTCCTCCACGCTGGGACCGGACCGGGCCCACCGCGGCGGCTCCCGTTGCAGGCCGACAGCTGCCTTTCCCAGGTGGCCTGACATTTGAGTCGCAGCCGGCCGGATTAGATGGAAGGTGTACGGGGTAGGGGTGGGGGGACAGAAGGCGGGAGGGTGATGGGGTGGTGGGGGGGGGGACGCCAGTAGATGGGTAAGGCAGGACGATTAACTTAGTGCCAGGTTCATGTGCGTATGGGATGGAAGGCGGGGGGAGCCCAGGGGACAACCTGAGCCCCTGGATTTGAGTCCAGATGGCTGGCCAGGGCCCCCCCACCCCCCAGTGGACCCCTTCTTATTGATTTAGGGGGGAAAACAGAGAACCTGGCTTTGCTCCGGGCCCCCGACGAGCAACCGACTGTACCGCTCAGGACCTGCATGGCTGCTCGTCCTTTTTTCTCCATCCCCGTCTCAGGTTATCTCCCCCGACCCAAGGGGGGGGGGGCGAGAGCAAAGGCGAGATATGAATACAAGTCGACTGATTTAGCAGGTCTGATGTAAAGCGGGTCACACTTTCTCAGGTTTAATCCCCTTTTCTTTGCGGTCAAACGGTGAGACGGTTCGGGCCCGAACGCTCGCGGGTCGCTGTTAATACAAAGAAGTTGCGAGGCGGCGAGCAGCCAGAGGAGAAGATTTGCAGAAACACATGAAAGGGGGACATGGGTATAAATATGTATGCACCTCTTGGAGTGGAGCCCTTTTTGTATGCCCATTAGCGCCGTTTTTGTTTCACCGTCTATCCGTTGTCACCTAGTCTATTTCATTCCATGCATTACCCACAAAGGGAGCCATAACTGACTGAACATACCACCACGGCTGCATAGTATGAATAATTTAGGCCACATCATAAACATAAAGTCCTCTAGTAACCACAAATGAAAGAAACGTAAGGCATTGGCTCCGAATATGACAAAATAATTGACGTTACGTAAGAACACCTGATGGAACGCTCCCTTCCTTTGTGTGTCAGATGTTACAGCCTCCAAAGAGTTAAACTGCAGCTCGGCGTATTAGAAATCTGGTACCATATGATATTTGTCAATATTGTCGATTAGCTATGAAACAGATCCCCCTCAGCGAGAGACCAGAACAGGGAGGTATCCGTAACCGGACGCCCACACACCACAAAGACTATCGACTGACAAGGTGGACCTCTCTGTTCTCTAGAAGCCACCGGCTGGTTTTTGTGCATCCTACGTTGTGCTAACGGGGCTAATGAGCTTCTGTTTGCACACACACACACACACACACACACCTTATTCTTGTGTTGACTGTGTGTGCTTACTGCATCCGAGGGCGTGGCCCCTTCATAATGAGCGCTAATGCTCAGGAAGCTAACTTACACAGTGTGAGGAAATAGAAATGCTACCTGTCTGAACGCCGAGTTTATTGCCCCTTCCTTGTGGTTATTCATGTCACGGGGCCCCCTGGCTGCCCCCTCCCTCCCTGCGCTAAGCTAACATCTACAAATGTTGGATTTGTAGGTCACAGCTGCAAACACAGCTAAGGGCAATATGCTATTGTCGCCAGAGCGTTGGTACAAGGTGTATTAAACACACATACGCTCCTGAATGAATATTTAGATGACTACCCTTTATTATTAGTCCGTCCTGGAAACATTTGAATATCACCTCCAGCATTGTTTTGCTTATCTACCCCACCACCAAGTCGCCCGGGCCTCTATTTTTCTGTGGGGAAGCGCGGCAGCGTGCTCACTGATGTATAATCACCTTGAAATTAATTAATCGTAACACAACAACGCCGACGATAGCATCAGCGCCCGCGCCGTTCCCTCCTTTGTCTGGCCACCCGTTCTTTCTTCAGGTTGCTGAGGTTGCTGTCCTGGACGCCATTGAGCTAACATGGCTGCTATCTCTGAGCGGTATGTGTGGGGTCTCGACGAGTAATTAATCTCAATGAAGCCCGTAGCAGAGGTAGGTATGAAGGCCCCCGGAATTCAATTACCCCCCACCCCCACACCCCCCATGCCGCCGCCGCCGTCGCCGCGGCTTGCACAGGAGGAAATGCGGCAGCTCTATTTTCCCAGGTTAATATGAGCCACCTGAGCCTTATCATCATTTACCCAGCATGCAGATTGTGTCATAACACCTAGGTTTACGCGTGACTTCAGGTTTGTTTCTGCACGCGTGTAATTTTCACCTACGCACACACATCACGCGTATGAAAGGAAATAAAAATAAGAAGACCTTTTCCCTCCAGCCGATGCTCGCTCAACACCTTCATCAGCTGACGTCACCGTGCAACCAGCTGACTCCGTCTTTTGGGATGAACACTATTGGATATTGATCAATATTCCCATCCTCATTGATTTCTAGTTGGCAATACAGTGTATTTCCACTTTAATTATTTGCATGGCTGCTTTTCAAGCAGATTGACGTCAATATCGCAGGAAGCGGCGGAGCGGACGTCTCTGGAGACGATGCACACGTAGTCGTTCAATGCAACTTTAAGATAAGTTAGCAGGAAGTCACGGAGTGTGTGTGTGTCCAACAAACAACCCGATTGATTTTGCAGCACCGAGACTCGTTTTGTGTGTTCAAGGCATCGGAAAGATTTGTACCAATATGAGCGGGTGAATAAACAAACACCTGACAGGTGATGTCATCGCCGCAGGAGTCACATCGATTCCCGAAGAAGACGACGCCTCCCCGTTCCTCCCGTTCAGAGGCCAATCAGGTTGGAGTGTTGAGGAAACGATGTTTGCAGGATGGCAGCCAAAACGCCCACGTAGGGGTCAACGGCGAGAAGCGACGCCCGGCGATGATCTCGCTTTAACCTCTGAAGTCCCAGCAGGTTTTTTGCATAAATAAGGTAAAATGAAAGGAGGAAGGTTGTGTGTGTGTGTGTGTGTGTGTGTGTGTGTGTGTTATGTGGGTGGGATGTGGGGGGGGTCACATGTCTTCAGATCAGCTCCATGCAAACAAAACGTTAATACACTCAGCGAGCGTGACAGCGGGCGGCGCACCTTCCAATAAATCACGGCGGTTTTAATCATACCTGTCTCGCCGTTTCCTCGCCGCCGTCCCCGGAGAAATCGTTCCACCCGCCTCCCTCTCTTTCTTTTTCTCTTACTCTCACTCGCTTGTGCTCAATTATCTCGCAGCTCTTTCAGAGTTTATTTATTTATCCAAAGTTCATGTACAGTATGCGTGCTCAAATTTTCTCCTGGGGGAGCAAGGGGGGCGGTTCAGCAGAGCGTGACGGCTAACCACACTGGCAGCGGTGAAGCCGGAGGAGACGCAGATTAAAGGTTTAATCAGGAATATTCTTAGAGGCAGACCTGAAGGTTCTACGTTTGAGCCCGTGTTCAGGAAGCGTTGATCGCTTCCTGAACGCCACAGGAAGTCGTGCGTGGAGCGTTGGCTCCCGTTGTGACGTCGTGTCGTCAACAGATTCCAACCTGGAGCGTGAGCGCCAATGGAACCCCCAGCTGATTTCCGGTGATGGGTCCAGTTCCATTCCAGTTGCGTGGTTGGATTGCGCGTCACAGCGTTTGGAAGGGCCGCTGTTGCTGTTGTGTAATTGTGTCATCGGCGCCGGCGTTGACGAAACCAAAGGAGACTATTCAGGAGAGACTAGCGCGGAGCTTTACAAGGAGAAGAAAGGAAGACTTTTTTCATGCAGACGTTTAAAACTGGAGGGAGTTGCCGTTCCCACTGTTGGGGGGTGGGTGGGGGCAGGTAGAGGCTGCCTGGAAGCTAATTAGAGGCCATATCACAACGGCAGCAGGGCCTGAGCCGGTTCCACTCGGCGGCGAGGTAAACAAAGTGCTCGGCGGCTTGTTGCTGTGACAGGACAGATAAAGAGCTATTTACCTTCAGTTGTTGGTTTCTTTTACCCCCGCCGCCGCCGGAGTGTGTTTACCGCCGCTTATTCTGCACAACGGCGTCAACAGAGGGCGAGATGAAAGAGGAAGCAGCTGCAGACAAACAGGAAAGACTAGGAGAACAAGGTGGTTGGGGAGTATTGATAGGCGACTGATATCTACTCATGGAGCCAATAAACGTACGATTGATATCTGAAGCTCCTGCTCCTGGAAATGAAGGGAATTCCTCAACATTTCCTGCAAAGACTTGTTCTTTCTTGGATTTGATGTGTCGACCAATTGGATGTTGCACCTGAGGCCAGGATGCTCGCTGGTCCTCTTGTCTCTCATTGGTCCCCCAAGGCTTCGGCTTCATCCCTCTGTGGAGTTTTTAACTTGTTTTAAACGCTGCCGCCGTTTGCTCACCCCTCCCCATCGTGTCCCTCCTTTTCCTTCTTTATTCTGGTGGTTTCCAGCAACTCTCGCCGACACCTTAAGTGCGGCTAAGTGATCAAAGAGAAGGGAGCCTATTGGATAACCCAATTAGGCGACCACTGGACGAGGAGCGTAAGAAAGAGAGGGACCAGATAATGGCTTGTAAACAGAGGACTTTACACAGAGATTATTCAGATCCAGGAAGTTGTGACTCGGTGGGGAGAATACTTCGAAGACCTCCTCAATCCCGCAGACACGCCTTCCCATGAGGAAGCAGAGTCTGGGTTCTCTGAGGCGGGCTCTCCTATCTCTGGGGTTGAGGTCACCGAGGTAGTTAAAAAGCTCCTCGGCGGCAGGGCCCCGGGGGTGGATGAGATCCGCCCGGAGTTCCTAAAGGCTCTGGATGTTGTGGGGCTGTCCTGGTTGACACGCCTCTGCAACATCGCGTGGACTTCGGGGACAGTGCCTCTGGATTGGCAGACTGGGGTGGTGGTCCCCCTTTTTAAGAAGGGGGACAGGAGGGTGTGCTCCAACTACAGGGGCATCACACTCCTCAGCCTCCCTGGTAAGGTCTATTCAGGGGTTCTGGAGAGGAGGGTCCGTCGGGAAGTCGAATCTCGGATTCAGGAGGAGCAGTGTGGTTTTCGTCCTGGCCGTGGAACAGTGGACCAGCTCTACACCCTCCGCAGGGTCCTTGAGGGGGCATGGGAGTTCGCCCAACCAGTCTACATGTGTTTTGTGGACTTGGAGAAGGCGTTCGACCGTGTTCCTCGGGGGGTTCTGTGGGGGGTGCTTCGGGAGTATGGGGTACCGGACCCCTTGATAAGGGCTGTTCGGTCCCTGTACGACCAATGTCAGAGTTTGGTCCGCGTTGCCGGCAGTAAGTCGGATTCGTTTCCAGTGAGGGTTGGACTCCGCCAAGGCTGCCCTTTGTCACCGATTCTGTTCATAACTTTTATGGACAGAATTTCTAGGCGCAGCCAAGGCGTTGAGGGTGTTCGGTTTGGTGGCCTCAGTATCGCGTCTCTGCTTTTTGCAGACGACGTGGTGCTGTTGGCTTCATCAAGCCGTGATCTCCAACTCTCACTGGAACGGTTCGCAGCCGAGTGTGAAGCGGTTGGGATGAGAATCAGCACCTCCAAATCTGAGACCATGGTCCTCAGTCGGAAAAGGGTGGAGTGCCCTCTCCAGGTTGGGGATGAGATCCTGCCCCAAGTGGAGGAGTTCAAGTATCTTGGGGTCTCGTTCACGAGTGAGGGTACAATGGAACGGGAGATCGACAGGCGGATCGGTGCAGCGTCTGCAGTGATGCGGACTCTGTATCGGTCTGTCGTGGTGAAGAAGGAGCTGAGCCGAAAGGCAAAGCTCTCGATTTACCGGTCGATCTACGTTCCTACCCTCACCTATGGTCACGAGCTATGGGTCGTGACCGAAAGAACGAGATCCCGGATACAAGCGGCCGAAATGAGTTTCCTCCGTAGGGTGTCCGGACTCTCCCTTAGAGATAGGGTGAGGAGCTCGGCCATCCGGGAGGGACTTAGAGTCGAGCCGCTGCTCCTCCGCATCGAGAGGAGCCAGATGAGGTGGCTCGGGCATCTGGTTAGGATGCCTCCTGGACGCCTCCCTGGTGAGGTGTTCCGGGCACGTCCTACCGGGAGGAGGCCCCGGGGACGACCCAGGACACGCTGGAGAGACTATGTCTCCCGGCTGGCCTGGGAACGCCTTGGGATTCTCCCGGAGGAGCTGGATGAAGTGGCTAGGGAGAGGGAAGTCTGGGCTTCCCTGCTTAAGCTGCTGCCCCCGCGACCCGACCCCGGATAAGCGGAAGAGAATGGATGGATGGATTATTCAGATCCAGAGCCGACACCGGATGCACCAGGCTTCTATTAGCGGCGTCTCACCCGGTGGGAGAGTCAGACGGCATCACTTCAGTCGCGCTAAAGTTGATTCTCCTCCTCTAATTGCCGTCGTTCAAAAGCAAAGTGATCTAAATGTGAGAATTTCTCTGCTGGCGTTTGGACCTGAGTGGCTCCTCGTCATAATGGAGGTCTGGGAACATAAAGAATGTGTGGCAGCGCCGAAAGGAAGTAGCGGTTTCCGCCAACCGCCCCCCCCCGGTGTTAAATGACGTGGGTCAAACGGTCAACATGTAGTCATTACCGAGGACGCGGCGATCAGCAGTCAACCTGCTTACCTGACATTAACCCCAGTCTGAGCCAACAAGGGGCCCCCGCCGCCCCGGGGAGCCAGATGCCAATTTGAAGTTTGTGGGGGCAGGAGGGGTCTGGAGGGGGGTAATTGTTGAGATCTAATGGGGATCAGTGCGGTGGGAGTCCTCCATACATCTGCCGTCTGGCTGAGACCCACCGCACCTGAGACTCCAGGCTCGGCTGTGGTTGCTCCCCTACCCCCACCCCTACCCGCCCCCCCGCAGGCTTTAAAGCTCCACGGATGCAGCATGGCGCCGCAGTTGGCACACACTCTGTGTGTGTATGTGTGTGTGTGTGAATACTAATTCTGCAGTGACTGGCTGCTTTGATAGACTCGTCTCTGAATATTCGTACCTGTCAGGTGATGAAACACCGTTAACCCCGTCTCCCCTGGGACACTTTTCACTCCCGTCATGTGACTACTGGTTAATTTGCATAAACACCAAATCTGAGCCCCGACTGTATTACGTAACTCCGTAATCTCCGGAGACTCTGGGCCTCAACCCCAAGATCGCCTCCTCACCGCTCCTTCTGTTCTGTTCGGAGAGGAGGTGACAGAGGAAGACACCTGCTGATTGTTAAACTTCCACCCTACATAGGGGATTATGGGATGTTAAATATTTAAATCGACATATAACGCGGTGATGACGTGCACCTGCATGAATGTGAAGTTACATAACTCGAATGCGGATCGGCGCCGGCAGGAACTTCCCATTGACCGACCTGAAAGAGCACAGGAACCTTCTCCTGGCAGGTTGCCTCCTGCAGCCAGCGCTGCCAACATCTCTGAAACCCAATCAGCTCACAGATCACTAACCGCTCCTCCAGGGTCGGAGGCGAGCGGGGGGGGGGGGGAAGAAGACCATGAAAGAGGACGGTCGGTCATCCGTCTCCGCGGCCAGCTGGCGCCGGCTCAACACCCACCAGGTCCGGCAGGCACCTGTTAGGATCCGCAAGGTGCGGCACGAGGCAGGAAATAGAATGTGGAGGTGTCGCCGCAGAGGGTGGAAGCACCTCCCTGTGAGCGTCACCTCACTTCATTTATTAGAAATACTCCAGAACGTGTGAGCAGATCAATCAATCAATACATGTGCCAAGGATTAAGTGGATTAATGGAAGCATCCATCATCGGTGACGTCACGGCCAATAACATTCAACTCCAGACGTGAACTTTCCTTCTTCTTCTTTCCTTCTTTCCTACTTTGGACTGGCGACGCCAACGTCAATGGAGAACCAGAGAAGAAGAGGAGAGGGTTTGACCGCAGTGACCGGAGGAATTAAAGAATTAAAGCCGATCCCTCCACCGCATCAACACGTTGAAGCCTAAACCCAACGTTCAATCCATCAGAGCCGCCTCTACGCCTCTATTTGTCTTCTTAATTAATTAACGCCAGGTCACAGTTGTTCACGTGATGGATGATGGAGGATTAAAGATGCGTCCAGCATCAGCATCATCATCATCATCATCATCAGGATTCTCTGTCGTTCCTCTGTTTGAGAGCGAAGTCGTCGGGCGATAAACAAAGATCTTCTCCGGTTTTCATCCGCCGTACCGCCTCAGGCCGGGGTTTTTAATCCAGATCCAGCCTTTGATTCGCGCCGCTGTCCGCTTTTAATAATGCAGGCGTGTTCGCGGGTGGTTTGCCCCCTTTGCCTCGGGGGCCGTCTCCTCGCCCCTCCTCCTGGAGGAGGCCGCGAGGATGTGGAATGTGGCCGGACAGGAAGCGCTCACCGTGAGAGAGAAAGTCCAGATGGGAGGACCGGGGAGCAGAGGGGTGATGAGAAAGAGGAAGTGAGGAGGAGGAGCCTCTTGCTCGCTGGGAGCACAAAGGAGCGCCAAGTAAAGTTTGTCCGTCCGAATCAAGACTTCACTCCTTTAATCTTTAGAACCATTTCCTCCCGCCTCCACGCTTCCTCCTGCTCCCCGAGTTGAAAACACTGAGACACATCATAAAAAATTAATCACCACCCCCCAGCCCCCCCACCCCACCTCATTTCCATAAGATTCCTTTAAAAATATGTAGCATTCGTTTAAAGTTAGCGGTGACGTCGTCTTTGAAGATCGGGGCAAGAGGCGGTTCAAAGAGGCGGTTCTGATGGACGGAGCTCAGACACGAGTCTCTCACCGTCGCCACGGAGACATGACTGGCATTAAAGTGAACAACTGTTTGCGTTTGTAATAAATACAGTATTTTCCGCATTATAAGGCGCACCGGACTATAAGGCGCACTGGACTATAAGGCGCACTGGACTATAAGGCGCACCATCAATGAATGGCCTATTTTAAAACTTTTTCATATGTAAGACGCACTGATTATAAGACGCACTGTTGGCTTTTAAGAAAAATAAAGACTTTTAGGTGCGGAAAATACTGCAAGCAATCCCTAGCGATCAGCTAGATTAACGAAAAGTCCTGACGTCTTCAGGTATACCAGGAAGTGTGACGCTGAAGCGCTCGCGACTGGAGCGGCGGTATCGTTGTCATAGTGGTGTGTCATCTGCGTACAACAATATCCTGTATGAGCGTTCTTTCTGTCTGAGGGGCCTGAACGCATCCTCCTCTTCCTGAAAAGGCGGACGTCCCGTTATTAATCGCAGCTGCAAAAATACCTCAGATGTCCAGGAAGGACAGACTTGTTAAATTAAGACGCCGAATTTCCCTCCATGTGGCAGCAGATTGAGAGCAGATAGCATCGAGTTCAGACATGCTAAAGGACGCTAAGGTTAGCAAACCAATTATCAGATGCTCACCTTGAGGTTTAGAGGAAATGAGATCAGACTGCACCTCCTGTTAAACCTCCTCTTATTAAAGCTACGCTAATACACACAAATGTGCAGCTTGACTGACTTCTATTGACCGCTGAATGGGAGCGCCAGTCTGCTCTTCTTCTGTGGTTTTCCCTCACCGACTCCCTCATTTATCCTGACATCCTGTCGACTCTGTGGAGGAGAATAAACCCGTATAATTCAACTGAAATAGCAAAATATCTGCACTAAAAAGGAATAAAAATGTACAATTCAGTCTCCCTGCACAACCTCTGCGTTGCTATGAATTATGGGTAATGTGTCATGACCTCTTCACTTGTAGGAAACAAGCTTTATTTTAGAACCTGTGATCAGCAGAGATGTGTGGATGTTTAGCTAAACAGCATCTGTTTCTGACTCTGTTGCCGTGGGTTACTAAAGGAGTTCCATCACGTTACGTCCCGTTCTTCCTAACATTCTCTGGATTTGGATGAGCCGTTCCACATCCTTGTACCCTGATAGAGAGGACAGAGCTGTCCTCTTTAGGACGGCGGTAATTGAAATAAATGATTAGAGTGCCGTGTTGTTGTTATCTGTGGTTAGTTAAAAGCACCTCCCTCCCTCTCGGGGAACAGAGGGAGGAGGAGGAGGAGGAGGAGGACAGCGAGGTTCCAGTGACCCAGATTTAGTCTCAGAACATAAATAAATGATCATCCTCCTCTTTACACTCACAGGGACAACACAAACAACCAGAGTTCACCAGTGGATAGGAGCTTCACTCCTTCTGACGTCCTCCTGCCCCGTCCCACAATTCCTAGTAATCTACATTTATTCCCTCTAGTCTTTGTGGAGGGATAAAACATTCAGATCTGGATAGAAATCCATTGCCTTTTATTCCAAATGAATCTTAAAGTCACGGAACCCATTCCTAACTTTTCCTAACAGGAATATTCCAGGTGATCAACATGTGTGTTGATTTAAAAATAGATCTGATTGTGTTTTTTTATTTCTTTCCTGGAAACACGAATTCCTTTTTTCCTGGATGTGAGGCGAAGCCGACGCTCCGAGGCGACTGTTCCTCGCAGGCCGTCCGTCACGGCGGCGTTTTAAGAGCGTTCTCTGGCGACTGGCGTGACTCTGCCATTCCCATGCCCTGTTGAATTCTTTCCTCAGATCCCAGGCATTTAAGCGCTCCCTCCCTCCCCTGAGCCGCTCAGGATGCAGCCAAAAGTCCACTGACCTATGTGGGAGTAGATATTTTGGATGGCGGCCCTGGCTCTTTCACTCTCTATTCCTGTCCTCGCACGTTCATTAGCCCGGCCTCGAGAGTCAGAGTGTTTACATGTTGTTATCATTCCTCCGCTATCATTTTTCTCCCTTGTTTTTTCTCTCGCTCCCTCTGTTCAAGGATGTTTTTTTTTTTTTTCCTCTGCGGGGTCGTCTCTTGTAATAAATTCACGTATGTCACTTCAGAATGAGTCCGACATGAACGCCGGAGTTTGATTGGACATCAGATAACCAGGACGTTTTGTTGGTCAAGCAGGAACCAACCTGGATGCATTTATTTAAATTTTTTAAAAAAAACAAGAAAAAAACAATTCCATTCTGTTCTGGATCTGCAGAATCTCCTTCTCTCAAAGTATACAACATTTACATCGCGATCTGCTTCTTCTTTCATCCATTAAATATCATTTTAGTTGGCGATCCAACCCTGGAATCCTTCTCTGAGGTAACGGATTCCATTTAGATGTAATTGAACATTTCTGCTGGATGTCTTTTCTGCAGGAAAAAGATTCAACGGAAACTTTAAAAACCACCACTTTTGTCTTCTTTTATTCACTGTACTTGAGTGCGAGAAAAAAAAAAAAAGAGAGACAGCAGCAGCAATAATGGGCTGATTTTATATATTCTTTTGTGGATGCTGAGACACATCGGACCAAATATACTTCTCTAATTGACTGTAGGGATGTGATCAAACGCCTCTGCTCACAGATTGATGTTGCTTATTTACCAGAGGTCAAGGTAGACGAATAAGTTTCTGCCCAAGTCATTATTTCCTGTTGTACCGACGGGGAACTTTTCCTCACATTACAGCCCAGCAGAGGAAATAATGACCTATAGGTACTCGGCTGCTGCAGCCCCAACTCCGCCTGTATTATTATTAAACTCCAAAGCCGTGCGCTGTCTCCCAACTTTCCCGCTACCTTCAGGTCTCATCCCACTCTTACATCACTGGAAAACCAGTTTTGCCTCTGTTTCCTCGCCACCGCTGCAATTATGAACCGTCAGGTCTGAATCGTGGACGTCATCGGGAGTGGACGAGTCTTTCGTTGGGGTTTTCCTGCGGCGGCCGACGGTTGGCGAAGAAAGGAGCGGGAGCAGAAGGATTCTGGGCCCTCAGCAACTAATCAACGTATTACTTGTGTCACACCGACTTAAATCAACGGATCTTGAAGTCCGGGGATATTCTTTGAATCCCGTCCTGCGAGACGAGTGAAATATTTAAACTCTGTCAGTTACCTGCTGTTCCAGTAGGTAGGACGCAGGAAAAAACGGGCGGCGTTCGACTTTCATGTCGCTCTGACGGACTGTCACCCCGCTCAGCGGCACAAACGAGACGCGTGGCTGACGTGACTTTTCATCGGCGTTAATCAAAATGAATAAACATGCATAATTGCGCAGAGCGGGGAGAAGTTAGAGGGGATTCAGAAGGAATTTTCAATGCCCATGAAGTATTAAACCCAGCCTGGCCTCATTTCTCCCTGTTTCTTCACCTCGCTGTACTTCCTCACCTTCACATGTGTGTCTGTGTTTTTCCACCACATGTGCCTTTTCTCAAACACCAACCATTAGAACAAAATATTTACTCTTCCAACAGACGCGTTCCCGTACTTGATATTCCCTTTGATTTTTTCCAGCTTTCCTTTCAGACACGAAACGACTTTTAAGAAATCTGCGGGGTTTTGATGTGATTTTTTTTTTCCCGCCTTTGTACATCATAGGCACACATTAAAAAAAAAAAAAAGTGTGTTAACAGACAAGCAGCGAGATCGGGCAACGGCGGGGAGTTAAGATTGACATGTTTTTTTTTATTTTGACAGCGCTCACCCTCCCTTGCCCCTGATTTATGATCATAAATGGTGCACGCCGCTTATTAGGAGGCTGCCGCCACGTGCCCGGCTAGCGTAGCTGTGTAGCTCGCTGGTGTTGGTAGACAATTTTGCCCAGTACACATGTGAGACATTATTAGCGTTTCCCTTTCATCCTGCACCTCTCTCTCTCTCCTCTACCTCCTCATACCATCCATGCAAAGCATCCTGGGATAGGTCTGCGCGCCGGCTGCGTCGTCATGCAGCTAAATTTGATGGGAAAAGCGCATAATTTGCTTCTTCTTAGATTAAATCTAACTAATGTGATTATGTGGCACAGACACAGGAGTGTATCCGGGCGCACAAAAGCCGGTATGATGACAGAATTTCAGGAGGTTTCACGTGGATGAAGGATGGGGGGCGCCGAGGGGGGGGGGTGCAATGATTTTTAATGCTGCATGGAGCAACATCTGGCTCCAATTACCCACTGTGGGGTAGGTGCTCTATTATAAAAGGAAACTCAAAGGATTTCCTCTCTTAGAATGCATGTGATCCCTTAATTCCTGCCTAAATTACCACTTAAGCAAGGCCTGTAATTCATAAACCCTGGTAGTCCAGGTCTGCGTCCGCATCAGCTGCAGGAGAACTCTGTGTCACCCAGGAGGTGTCCACCTCGGGGTGGGGGGGGGGGTGGCGGCGTGAGGGTAAGGCAGCTCGGAGAAAGATTATAGCCCCGGTCTCACCTCTGCTCCCTCCTGTGGCGCCCCGCCGGAGCGACAGGAGGTGAGGAGCGACATAATGGCCCGTGGATGTCCTGAGAGGTGGGGGTGAGGAGGTGGGGGCGAGGAGGTGGGGATGGCGTGAGGACGCCGGGCCCCTCGGGGGATAGATTTGCGAGTGAAAATGGTCTGATTCACCTCTCCCTGACACCCACGCCGGGGGGGGGGGGCGCCCAGGGGTGAGCAGTCAGCCGGTGGTCAAGGTAAGCTCGACCCCGAACCCCCACCGGCCCCCTAGACAGGATGCCCCCCCCCCCCGGTTGGGATCATTTGACTAATGTTAAATTTATCAGAGGCTCGGAGGCGTCTTCATCAAAGCAGCTGGTAGACACACACACACACACACACACACACACACACACACACACACACACACACACACACACACACACACACACACACACGTGAAGACTGCCAGGATGCAGAAGACGCCTATTAATACCCGCCAAAATAAAACACCTTCCATTACATGCATGGAATGAAGAAGCTGCTGAACGTGAAGACGTGGAGCGGCGGTTGTCACGAGCGCCGTCGCCGCGGCCCGGCTCGGTGTCGGTCGCGTGGAGTACGAACGCAGACGCCGTGAGCTCATTTATTTTTCCTTGAATCTCTCGGAGGTAGGGAAATTAACCGGAACCCTCAAAACGCAGCTCTCCGACGGCGTCTCCCCTCTCTTCTAGAAACCAGAAAGTGTCGAAGGCTCCGTTAGCGTTTTTTTTCCGACCCAGCAGGTATGGGAACACCGCAGCCTGATTTCTCAAGGTTTCGAGTGAATTTTTAATTTGTGGAAACATCAGGCTGAACCTATAGTCCAGCAACCACGAGGGAACGTCGTCTCCAGCGATCTGCCCCTACCCCGTTATTAAGTGGTAATTCAAACAACTCATTTATTTCACCAGGAGGGCTCCAGCTCCAGACTCCTGGATCGGCTCCTTCTGGAGCGCCTGTGTGTGTGTGTGTGTGTGTGTGTGTGTGGGGGGCGAATCGGATCGTTATCTGATGGCTCGGATGTGATTTAATTCTTATGATGCACAAGTTGACCTTTGACCCCGTCCTCTCTTACAAATGAATCCTTTGATATATATTTTTTTATCATTTAGGCATCAACAGAAATTGAAATATGAAGTTTTAAATTTTCCTGATGCTCTTCTTTTTTTTTTTTTTCAAACTTATTTTTTTCACTTTTTACCCCTGTAAACTTGCAGAAAAAGTAAAACAATGAGGGGTTTTTTTTTTTTTTTCATGCATTCATGTTTTTAATTTCTCCAACTCTCAAAGATCACACGGACGACTTCTCGCGAAAAAAAAAAAAAAAGAAACAAAAAAGTGTTTTCTTCTTTGCACTTTATCGAATAATTAAAGCCTCCGCGCGACACTAATTGAATTTTATTGTGCAAGCATTTTAAGACATCGCTGTGTGTGATGTTAATGTGTGATGGATGCAGCTTGAATGCACAAAGGAAGGCCTTCACAATGGCTGCTGCTTGAGCATTCTGCAGCGCCGCCGGGTTCCATTCTGTCGCCTGCCGAAGCCACATCACAACGTCGTCTGCATACGCGCGACGTGAGGACGCCTCGTAGAAGGTAGTCATCCATCAGACGCTGAGCAGAGTGTCCAGTTGGTGGCTCCAGCTAGCTTAGAATAGCCTTTTTGTTCAAACACCTTCAATAATTAAACACCTCCTCAGCCCCTCGGGCTTCACAAGATTGAAGACTTTCGCAGGAGGAGAGAAAAAACCCCTCCTTCCCCTCCCTGCGCCGCTCAAACCTGGAGAGTTTGGCAGAGATGAGGTGCGTCGTATCGGCTAATGCCTTTTCCTTTCGCTGAGCAAACCCCACATGACTCCTTTAGTACGCTCATAAAAGAGAAATGCTTGAAATACATCTGCCTCTCCGCTTCCACAACACACATTTGTGGCACTTTTAAAGGAGGATTTTATTTTAGAAACACGGATTTTGTTGCTCACGCAGAACTGGGAGTGGATTTTCCAGGAATTACTGTGTGGATATTTGAGCCTCAGGTACGCAAGTTAATTTATATGAAGTCATAATTTAACTTTTCTCCATTCTGGACGTTTTTTTTTTCTTTTTCTCCACCATCAAAGCGTTTGAGGCTCCGTCTACTGCTCGTCATCCCTCATCTTCTTCGCTTCTGTCATCCGTCTTAATAAGGGACTGGATCTAGTGTCGCCGTTTGAGAAGTCACTCCGGGACTGTTTGATTTAACGTACAGTAAATTTGTTTACGAGCTGTTTACCGTCTGGAACCAGTCTCCTGCTTTTCTCAGAGTCTGGTTTGCGCTTCCTGCCACATTAAACATTCATCGCCTGTTTCTGATCCCGCGGGACCAAATAATGACTAATACCAAAAAAAAAAAAAAAAAAACAAGCTTGAGAACAAGCACCTGAGAGAGAACAGCTGTCTTGTAAAAGGTCAGTCTCCCACTGCTCCTCAGGATCTCCCTCCGTTTCCGGCCTATCTCCCCCCGCCCTCTCCTTCCCACCCCCATCCGTTTGACTCCAAAGTCACGTATCGGCTTTTCTTTCCCATTGCTCTCACTCCCTTTGCGCTGCACCTAGAGGATTCTTGGCAGAGCCTGACCACCTTGTAATCCCAAGCAAGGGAAAAAAAAAAAAAAAATGGAGTGGGTGGATGAATGTGCTGCAGTACGGTTTATAAAACTTCCCTGAGAGTGGATATATGGGTCTCTTGAGGTGTTTGTTTTTCCTGAGTTTAGTGTAGCTATCATTGTTATGCACATGTGGACCCCCCCCCCACACACACACACATACACCACCCCACGGCGTGCACGCTCACGCACAAGCACTTCTAAACATTCACAAACAGTCTCGGAAAGGCAGAAAAACAAACATAAATCAAATTGGTTACATTCGGGCGGTTTTCGGCGGGAGAGATTTCTCATAGGCCGCTCGACGGAAAAGAAGGCCGCGCAATGCTGCAGACAAACAAACAATGTTTGGAGTGATCACTTTCAATAAATGCCCTGCTCACATATTTGAGTGCTAATATTTATCATGAGATCGGTGCGGCCACCAGACCGACTAAACAAACACGGCGTTCCCGTGTCTCTTAGGCTAACACGCAGCACAAACACAGCGAGGGGTAGCCTCGAACGCCGCTGCGTCGCGCCTGATGTCAGTCCCCAAGCGTCGGAAGCCAAAAACCGCCTTCGCTCAATGTTACCGAGGGGCGTGTGGGGGGCGTCGCCCTACTCCCGTGGGAGGGTCCAAGGGGCGTGGCTGGCAGTGAGCTCATCAAGGTGACGCCAGAACAGAGTGTTCCCCTTTTTCGACACGCCGAGCCTTAATAAGCTGGGAAAAACCGAGCGTTTTGTGTGCAGACGGTCGGTCAGGGTTCTGGGGATCCAGTTGTTGCTTGGTGTTGTGTTACAGTGTGTGTGTGTGTGTGTGTGTGTGTGTGTGTGTGTGTGTGTGTGTGTGTGTGTGTGTGTGTGTGAGAGAGAGAGAGAGAGAGACCCACAGGTTGTACACTGAACATTAGAAGTGTGTTCAAACTTCTGCTGCAGTGTGTGTGTGTGTGTGTGTGTGTGTGTGTGTGTGTGTGTGTGTGTGTGTGTGTGTGTGTGTGTGTGTGTGTGTGTGTGTGTGTGCAGATGGCCTGAATATCAAAAGCCTTGTCGGAGCCCCCGGGGGAGGGGGCCCGGAGCGAGTCTCAGAGCTCTAACTTGATGAGACTCTGTAAGCCACCCCCCCCCCCTTCTTCCTTATCATCTGCATGCAGGAACAGGGTTGGGCGTGTGGGGGGGTTGAGATGATGCGGTGGTGGAGGGGGTTGGGTCTGGGCGCGCCCATGAGGGATGACCAGGGTAACGTTACGGTCAGCGGCGCAATCTGGGTCACCGCTTTTTAATTTTTCAGAGTAAAAAGACTTCTGAGCTGGGGGGCTGGGTTGGGGTGGGGGTGGGGGGGTGCGATGAAATAAGGCAGTAATAAGGGGGCGGTCTCAGCCGGTAGTTCAACCCACCTGAAGAGCGGAGGGAGGATGCGATGGGCGCCAACGGCAACCATCTTTATCCAATATTCTAATATTATTCCAATATTCCTGCTTGTCTGTTTGTGTGTGTGTGTGTGTGTGTGTATGTGTGTGTGTGTGTGTGTGTGTGTGTGTGCGTGCGTGTGTGTGTTCATCCCTCAGTGGGGCTGATGTAACCATAAATTGATGATTTGTTTTGTTGTTGATTTGTTGATTTTTATTCTCTCCGTCAAACATTTTCTTCCCTTTTCCCGCCCGGCGACTAGAAAACAAGCGTCGGTAATCAGAGTCCAGCGTCTCTCCATGAATATGCATTTTAATCCCGCGCTGCAGAAGTCCACTAAAAAAAAGTTTTCATCCAATTACACTTTAAATCAGCAATAATTACAACCCTATAGATCATCTACATATTTCAATTAATATTCAAATTTGTATAGTTTCCCATGCAAATGTGTAATATATTCAGGATTAGGTATATTACAATTACGTCTGTCTGCATGCAGCCTCCACCTTGCTTCTCCTTAATAAGCTGCTCCCTGGTAATATTTCTGAATTTATTATAATGCAATATGCTCAGGCATGAGAATCACACATCCTTAATATTGTTTCCCCGCAATTAACATGGAGACGAAAATACGGAGGGCCTCCTTGGTTAATTTGCGCCGGCACTCACATATAATGCAAAGCGGAAGGAGGGTAAACAGGTCTGCGACTTCCACGCGCCTGAGAGTCAGTCAAGTGTTGCAAATCTAATTTAAATATATGAATGTTTTGCTTTGTCCATTTCCCTGAACTGGACTCGGCCGCATCACGTCCCCGTTGAATAGGAAATGATGCCGCGCGCCGCTGTTGCCGAGCAATCAGACAGATGCTGAAAAAGGCGATGTGAAACATTTGTCAATACTTGGTGCGTTCGCTATCCGTCCAATTTATATGGTTTTCTACCCCCCCTCCACCCCCACCAAAAGCTCCGGAGACTTCAATTAGACAAGTACCTGTATCCGCTGCTCTGGTCTACAGCTCCCAGGAGCCCCCCGGTGCTCTCATCCTGAATCATGGAGAGACAGTTAATATTCCAGAGCAGGAGGATCTATAAAGTCTCCGCCATAAACAAGACAGGGCCTTTGTAGCATCCCAATAATAGCAGTAAATAAAGAGCTTACACCTGGACGGCGGCGGTCTGGCGGGGGCGAGGCGTGAGCACCTTTAATGGATGGCTTTATTCTAAGGCGTGCCCCCGACATCCATCACCTGCAAAACATGGGGCAAGAGAAGTTGGCTTAAAGTCCCCTCTTTCTCCGGCTTCGCCAGGAGCCCGATAAAGACGTCGAAGAGGTGGGGAAGGCGGCGGCGTCCCAGAGAGAATAAAGCATCAAACCCACTCAGCAGCAGCACTAACAATAATAAAAATGCCTTGGCTTAAAGGTGACATTCCCAATTTACGATTATTTGTGTCTATAAAGTGTATTCCTGGGCTCCTGACTCATTCCCGTTGCTCCCTTACAAGAACAATGCATTAAGGCGGAGGTGCCGGGGGTAAATGGAAATTCTATCCGTTTTATTAAACCGACAGCCACCACTATACCTGAGACGTTCAATTTTGCCGGCGTTGACCTCCAAGGAGACATTTCTGTCTACCTTCGTCTCCTTCAATTCCCAGTTCGCTCCGGCCGGCCCCTCTCCGAGCACCTGAGGGGGGCCCCGCAAAGCCGTTATGGATGAGCTCCGAGGCAATTCTGAAATAGAGAGAGGAAGAGGAAGAGGAGCGCAGGTCTCGGCTTCCCCTGGAAAAAGATTTACTTGTGCTAGAGAAGATGGATGAAATCAGCAGCCGTATCTTCTTCGGTGATTGTTTTTCCGTCCCTTTCTCGCTGCCGTTTTGCGTTAAAGGATGTTCAGCAGGAAGGGAAATGTGACGGATTAAGAGGCCGAAGCTAACGGCGAAGGTGGATAGGGTGGCGTTAACCTGAGTGATGCTGCGATGGGGCCCGGTTGATGGAAAGGGCGGTGTCTCCTGGATGGACCTGGCTCACCTTTAATCTCAGCCGTCTGTCTGTCGTGTCACAATTTTTAGCTTTTATTGGGCTCTAAATATCTTGCGAGGGAACAAACGTAGGATTTAAGAGCGTTGGTTTGCACCAACTGTTCCCCAGCATCGCCAGAGTTCCTGACTTCCCCTCCTGGACAGGGAGTAGACATCACTCCTGCTCCGTCTCCATCCCGGAGAGGTGATGGCACATAAAGTATTCCTCTGAAGGATGGCGAGGAGGAGGAGGAAGCCAAGTTTCTATTGAGTTATGGACGTTTTGGGGCGTCGAGCCCTCGAGAGCTCGCACTGAGCACGGACAATATAAATGGAAACGTCAACCTTAGTGTTTCCTTCCTGTTAAATCGTCTTCTTCACGTCTCCGAGGCGACCGCATGCATCCGACGCGGAAGGTATAAATGAAACGCTTTATTTAAGCGTCTGTCGTGATTGCAGAGCTGGGATCGTAAGAGCACCTCGGTGACAAGCGTGACATGATGTAGCAGATGAATTATTAAAGACAGTCACATCACATCAGACGGCTGAGCATCCGCCGCTTGTTTGGAAACTTTGAGCGTCGTCGCGTGAGACAATCCGCCGTGTTTTTCAGATAAACAGGATGCCGTTCGGACTCTCTAAGTCGCCATCCGCCGCGTCTCTGCTAGCCGTGGCTAATTGTACGTCTAAGCCCTCTTCGGGATGAGCGGCGCGCCGGGAATAGAGCGGCTCTGGGTTTGACAGTGATGGTTCATGGGATGACAAACAAACGCCACAGAGGATCAATGTGAAGAGGTCCATCGTCAAAACACCAGAGAGATGGAAAACGACAAACCGATCCTCCGTGACGAGTTGCGAATGTTCCCAGAATTCAGCAGGGGTGCGTCTGCGTTTAGGGGATATTGTTTGAGCCACTAGAAATGAGAGTATTTTTAAAAAAAACAAAAACTTTTGACAAGACTTTTATCTTCGAGTCGGTCCAGGCGTTGGAATTACTGCTTTTTCTTTGAAGAGAAAATTTAAAAAGTTGACATTTTTCCACACATTTCAGTGTAAAACATCAGATATGAAACAGACGTGATCTGTGTGAACCTGTTGCCACTTCTATTTTTCACTTCCAACGACTTTGAACAAAGACGAGTCGCTGGACAGATGAGCGACTGGACCACCACGTCCAATTACTGGAAGAAATGGCTGCTTTGTGCCATTCGCTGATTACATCAATAAGATTCTCCTCGGTAGGGGCCATCATTACATCAGTTCAAGCAGTAATTTTACTCATTTATATGGATTTTATAATTTAATATTCCCTGCAAAGTAAACATTTAGATGTGTGGGGAGGGGGAAAAAACAAATGCATGCATATGAAAGTAAAGAAAATATGAAGTTTCTCACAGAACCAAATTGGCAATCACCATCCTTCTACCCCATGGTCATAATGAAATTGCGTTAGCAGTGGTTGAAACAAACGACATAATTCTGTGTAGCCACAATTAAAGGAGAAAGCTGCATTGAGCTCAGAATTAGTTTATGATAGCACAAAGCAAAAGCAAACCTATAAATAATGAATATGTCTATAATTATTCCGTCTCAGATTTGCATAATTATTATTTTTTCTTGGAAGCATCTGTTAACATTGCAACGCCGCCTCAGTTTCAAAGACGAGCGCCGTACCTTCCTGCAAAAGGACCAACATGAATGGGAATAAATTGCCGTTATAAGGAAACGCTCTTCATCTATAATTGATAGGGTGGTCACAGCAACACAATGATATTTGCTGCAAATGCACCGCTATTGCTCCTGTTGCATCGGTAATGCTCGGCAGCGCTGATGCCAGACTTTCTGTTGTTCCTCTGGCATGAAATATTAAGGCGTGTTTATGCGGAGCTCACGTGAGCTGATGCGTCGTCACGCGTGTTGATTCAAGGTGAGACAACAGCAGCGTTTAACCTCCTGGATGGAGCCCCGAAGGTGCTAACATACAAATATTTGGCTAGTTTTTTCTTGATAAATTACACATAACGCTAATTAATTCGGAGCACCACAGGGCGCCGACCTCGGACCCCTCCCCATTCCTCTTCTCCACCTGGCATTTGACCGGAAACCAGCCCGGACGGCGTCACTGCGTCTCCACGCCGACCTGGAGCGCTGTATAACCAAAGAGAACATTAACCAGGTGACTTATCATGGAAGTCTGTGGCTGACCTTTTAATGCGCCTGTCATTGATTGCATAGTGTGGTACACTCTGTCCATCCCAAGGTGATAGATTATTCAATTAACTATTGACCTTTCCCGCAGAGTCATTTGTCGATGGGAATGCTTTTATGACAGCGGTGCATTTGGAAACCGAAGGATGCTGAGTTTTGATTTTAGGATTTACAGTGCGCGTTATGATTTTTTCCACTCCCTTTCGATTTACGTCGTCGTGCGATGAGGGGTTCGCCTTCTGCTGTGGACAGAGAAGCTTTTGCATCTGTTGGCGGGTTTGAAGCCAAGTCTGTCCAGGAAACAGGACGCCATCAATCTGCTTCTGTAAGGTGGCGTTTGGCAACGCTTCACCTTGAGCTCTTCCTGCCTCCTTCAAAACTGGCTGCATGCGTGAGGACGTTTGGTACGGGAGTAAGGTCGTCATGTGGGAGGACGGGGGATCTCTTTGTGGGACGTGACTCTTTGGGTGTCAAGGGAACTTTTTGGGCAACTTTCCAGAGGAGCGCACCTTCCTGCCCCACCTCCATTGAAGAGTTGCTCTTCTTTTTGATGCAAACACCAACGCAATTCACTCTTTGGGTCAATTTGGAGCAAGAAGTCGACAGTACCAGCTAACAAAGACGGGAACGCAAGACTGTCTTGGGATTGGTGATGTCATCCATTGATACTGACCAATCAGTGGCTATAAAAATGAAGGGTAACCCTCAATGTATTAATTACATTACATTATTTTCTGGACTATAAGGCGCACCTTCAATGAATGGGTTATTTTTAACCTGGGCACAATGGATTATAAGGTGCATTGTTGGTTTTTTAGGAAATTAAAAACTTTTAGGTGCAGAAAATACTGTAATTAAGAAGAAAGTGAATTCTGGAATAATTATAGATTTGTAGTCGCTGCAGGAACATAGACCCGCCCCTCCGCCGCCGCCGTCGCACGCAGGTTTAAGCAAACGTTACACGTTAGCAGCAAATCCTCCTAGCCTCAGGTTAAATATCCAGTCATGACTTGATGCCGCGTGACATGTCTCGCCAGCGCCAGTTTAAGGACCCCCCACCCCATCCCACCAACACCACCACCCCCACCACCCCACCCCCGCTGCCTGTAATCATTGTAGTTAAAGAGGATATGACAAAGAGCGATATCGGTGGCATGAATATTTAATGCCCTCTTCCCCCTGACTTATTCATGTTCCTCGGGCGTATCTGCTTCGCTACCTGTCACTTTCCCTCTCACCGAAGAAGTATGGAGTCATTGCAGCCAAGTAATAACTTTACTTTCATCGGGGGGAAGAAGTCGAGGAACGACATCAAGCACTCCTTCGCAGAGAGGTGATAGATATCTATTATCCCGTACGCCTCTTAAATATCATCCTCCCCTTTAATAGTTTTGACAGGAACTGGTTTCCCCCTTGTCAGAGCCAATTGGCGGAGGGGTCGAGGGACTGAACATCTATGGGAGGACAGGAAAACCACAATTATGGACAAAGGAGGGAAGAGGGGGTATCCGTTAGGGTGTTTGATGTGATTTCTCCGACAGCACCGCCAGTGCATTTAAACCCCCCCACCCACCCCCCCACCCGTGACATTGACAGAGTCGTGTTATCAATTGGACTCCTCGGAGCATGAGTGGCTGAGAAAGCTGCTGTCAGGTCCTGAGTGACGGTTCATCATAACTACCCCCCAACCCCCACCAGCCCCACCAGCCCCACCTCCTCCTGTTGTGAGAGAAGAAAGCAGCAAAAGGGGATGCAGACGGATGGATCCGAGCTGCTCAGTGCGTGAATAAAGAGAAAGGTGAATAAAGGTTCTGGTGAGGTTCTGTCCGTCGGCGCTGAAGAGCTGTTCCTGAAGCCGAACAGACCCGAAGAGCTCTCAGCAGATCTCCTGACACTCGTCTTTATTGTTTCTCTGGGTCTGCAGCAGCTGGACCTCCAACACAGGTGATCCAAACCTCCCAAGTTCTCCCCGGCACTCGGACAAAGCCCCTCTTTTAGCTTTCTCTCTTAGTTTTTTTTTGCACCATCTGTAGATCTTTCAGCAAAGAACATCCGATTTTTTTTTTTTTTTTGCTTTTGGATTGGGCCCTTTTGGGCGGTTCAGTAGACTAGAAGCATCAGAATCCAGCGGAACACCGTGTGCAGTCGTTGTTTGTCGTTTCCAGCGTTGCGCACATACAGTCGAGTCGTCATCCTGCAACATCTGTCAGCTGCTCAATAATTCACACAATCTGAGACGGGGCTTCGGGTTTTAACTTTGGAAAACAAGGATAGGTTGCACTTACCCCGACCTGGAGTCATGAGAAGGGTTATGAAGCCTCGTTAACAATGCATGAGGGCCCGATCATGCATCTTTTAAGGAGGAATACTTTACGGAGATGTAGAAGGTGGCTGTTTGGTCTAAAAATAAACCTTATATATCTCTTTACTGTTGACGTAGCGCCGCCTCGTAAAACTGACACCGACGTGGGAGAGCCGGCCGCCAGGACCTTCTTGATGGATGCGATTGTGACTTTTTGTGCTCTTGCACCTCTCCCCTGTTAAGATATATGAATATTTGTACAATGCATATTTGAATATTTGACTTGTATGTGTTGACCTTTTTTTTTTTTTTTTTTTTTTTAACCGATTATTGTGATGCTGCCAAGGCAGGAATTAGACCTGGGGAGTCTCTTGCAGCCTATGGTCGGAGTTGCTAATGCATAAATGGAAATAACATATATGATTTGCTGTGTTTATTTATGCACATCAATTCCACATACATGCAGCTCGAAACCACGGCGATGTGAGAAAGGTCTAGTAGGGTACGAGCGATAAGAGGTTAAGGTATTCTGGCCCAGCGCGGCCCGTCTGGGAATCCGTCCATGTGGCTGCAGCGATGCATCATTAGTAAATCATTAATCACGCAAAAACCGCGACGCATTGAAGTGAGATTCTGCAAAGCCGTCCAGTGTCAACGTTGTTTTTGGCGAGGGAGTTGGTCGTATAACTTCATACGCTCATAATTCTGGCAAGTTTAGGGAAAAAAATATACAAAATGTGTCACAAAAAGTCAGAACTGGTGGGACTGGATTTCCTGTTTTGGAAGGGAAAATATGACAAGGGTGAAAACCGCCATCAGCATGCGGTCCACCTGAGACGCTGATCCCAGGAACCGGTCGGATTGGGACTCATTAATGACTCCAACGTGAGTCCGCGGCTTCCAGGAGTACATTTTTCCTCGTGTTGCATTCAGGAACCTGAGCTTCTTGGTGATGTGAGGTCATGTGATAACATGTTCCAGCATCCGGCCCGTCTCCAGAACCAGAGACCGTTCCTTTTCCAGCGGATGAGCTTTAACCTGCAGCAAACGGGAAGAACCAGCGTTTCCCAAACGCTTGGGATCCACTTTCCCAGACTTCAATGTGCTTTTCAGATTTATTAAACAACACATCATGACTGTTTGACTTTGTCAGCAACTCTGAACTCCGTGGCGGCGCTGGAGCTGTTGTGTTGCCGTTCCTGGTTTTAATCATTTTTGGATGGTCTCCACTTCCTGCTCGAAAAGTGAAACAGCTTCGGAATGTCAGTCTGTGAAAAGAAAACAGAGAGGATCCACACAGGAAGTCCTCCCACAGTCCTCTGGTCACACACACACACACACACACACACACAAACACACACCTCTGCTGACACACACACAGATTCTCACACCCACAACTAGAACTCTCCCACACACACACACACACACACACACACACTCGTTCACGCCCTTACACACTCACAGGGCTGCAGCAGGCCTTGCTGGGAAACATCAGACACCCAGGGAGGAAGGAGGACAGGCTTTTCCCACATTTAAACTCCACGGATACTTCAGATGTCGGCTAAAAATAGAGGCAACGTTAAATCAAACCAGCGCTGGATCGACTGCAGCGACGAGCCCACTGCTGCAGAGACGTTCCTCATTAACCAACATGCTAAGATGCAAACTGTAAAATATGGAGGCGCAATGTTTGCTGCAGCGTTTAACAGGAAACACCATCTTTCCCCGAGCTGCCGTGAAGTGATTTGTTGCCTGAAGCCGACCACAGACTGGAGTCTGGACTCAGAGCGTGGTTTTCCAGAGTCGGCGTCCTTCACTTCGGAGGTTCGCTTTCCTCCCAGACCACATCCTCAGGCCTCCAGTGCGGTGCAGATGAGAAATAAGCATTATCTCTGCATCCACAGTGTGCCCCCCCACCACCACCACCACCACCACCTCGCCCCCCAACAGGGCAATCCGGGTCAGGGTCGGATGCGATGAGGCCGAACTGTCCCGACTCCTGTTATCACAAACGGGTGTGATTGAGTATATGAAGATGGTGAAAGGAGGCAGGATTGGGACTACATTTCCCATCAGCCCTTCTTCTGTTCCCTGTTGACCTCCTCCTCCATGGGGAATTCTTTTTCTTCCATATGGAACAGATTGGGGTCCATATTTCCCACATTGGACGTCTCCTCGGTGCCGGTTTGCTTCCGTGTCCTCGGCGCCACCTGCAGCCCAGGTTGTCTCACTACAGGACGGCGAAGTTTGCATCGCGATGACCTTCCTGTCGCTGCCCGCCATTATGTAAAATAATCTCATTTCACTTCTGCTCACTTCTCCAACTAGCGATTGTCCGACTGCGTCACCGTCTCCCAAATAAAAACGCCGTCTGGCCTTTTTACATGTTCCCCCTGTTGCAGGACTCGGTCGCCTTCCTGGCACCCAGTCGGGTTGAATTAGCGGACGCCGGCGCCGGGCCACGAGGGTGAAATCCTTGCTAAAACACATGCATGGCAACCAGATATTCACCGCCTAGCCAAACCCGTGCAGCAAGTGGACACGACGATTACGTCATCATTTAGAGACGGGACAGCGGATCCGGATCGTCTCCTGGTCACATGATCGCTGAAGATCGAAGCTGGGATGATCCCAAGTCCAGATTAGTTCTTCTTCACGCAATCATACAGACAAAATAACGAATCATTAATGAAATTAACAAAAATAAAAACCCTACTTTTGCTCCACTACCTTCTAGATTTTGTGTTGTGGTTTTTTTTTTCACACAAAGGTCACGATCGCCCCGGTCCTGACTTCATCCTGAATTAACTGGCCGTCTGCTACCTTTAGATTCCCGCGAGCATGACAGAAAAAAAATCCACATTTTTTTTCCCCCTCATTGTTTCCGGTGGGATCCCCCCCCTCCCCTCCTTCCTCCTCCTCCTCTTCGTCCTGATGTGAGGTGATGCTGTGCTCATGTATTTGCTTATTCAGTGTGCAAACCCTCTAAATCAGATTTATGTAGTTGCAGACGTCACCTCGGTGCACCGAGCAAAGAGACACCAGAGCGCATTAAGACTGGCCCCGGGGAGGGGGTGGGTGGGGGGGTTGGAGGATGCGCTGCCCTCACGGGTCACTGAGGATTATGTAGGAATGATCATTTACGTTTTATTCCATTCCGGGTCTAAATATATTAACACGCCGGTTACAATAATGGCTTCACGCTTCCCGTTTTGCCTTCAGTCAAATGAGAAGCACTCTGCAGGGACCGAGCTATAAAGTGTGAGAATAGCGTGTGGAACGTATTCTATATAATATCACACAGATTTATCTGGAAAAGTTGAGATAAAGACGTTCACGTGGCGCGGCGTGCTCTTCCTGGTTTAATCCGTGCCTTTGATTAACATAATCACCACCTTTATCTTACGTGTCAGAGACTTAAATTTACAGTATGACAGCAAAATCTGAAATTGAAAATGAAGATGCCACTACTCTTAAAAACCAGATGATAAATATAGCCTCCCATATGGCGCCGGCATCTGGCGTTATGCGTGCGTTGGAGTACGCGGCGGCGACTCAGCGGAGAGAGAGGGCCCTGCTGCACGATGACGTGAGCTGTGTTTGAAATGCCAAAGATTATGCGCGGCTCGGCGTGGAGATATTTACCTCGCTGATGTAACGCTTTACAGATGGTGTAGTAGCTTCTGTGCGTTTGGCGCCGAGAGAGAGAGAGAGAGAGAGAGAGAGAGAGGGTGGCGGCGGCGGCGTCGTAATCCTCTGATGCGTGATGACAGGTAGTCTCAAAGCAAAGCCTTTACACGCCGTATACCTGCAGCGCCGCTCCGCTTGATGGGAGATCAGTGAGGCTGTCGGCTCCGCTAACAGCTGTGTGCTGCAGCAAATCCACCAAACACACCCCAGAGCCACACACACAAACACACACACACACCTCACGCGCCGACACGTGTAAGCATGAGAGGTACATGGAAACGTCACGTCAGGCAGGCTCAGGTGCAGACGGCAACGGCCCGCCGGTCGGATCCAGTCTGCTGAGTCACCTGCAGACGCTTGGATTGAAACCTTTGGACTCTGCACACGTGTAGGATTTAGCAGATTATCTGATGGAGATTATCAGTGCAACATTTAGCCCACTTTGACCCAAATTGACCTTTTCAAGCATCTAAAGTTCTGACTAGGGTTCTGGTTTGTAGTTTGGATCCAGATTAAGAGGTGGAATTTCACTGCTTTCAACATTTAGGCATCAGGGACAGAAACAGGTAATCAAGCTCTGAGAATGCTGACTCATGAAGCAGATGTTTTCTCTCCAGAAAGGTTCTGGACGGGTTCTGGTGTTTGTTCTCCTGAGAGAGAATCCAAACACAGGTGCACGTCATTGGGACCGCTGCAGTTAATCATCTCCAAATGCTCTTGTTTTAGCTTTGATTTCATCTCACAATCGTGTCCAAGAAGGGAGAGAAAACCAACAGACATGGCTGCAGCCAATGCGCAAGCAAAAAAAAACACAAACAAAAACACAAACAAATGCACAAACAAAAACACAAACAAATGCACTAACAAAAACACAAATAAATGCACAAACAAATACACAAACAAATGCACAAACAAAAACAAATGCATAAACAAATGCACCAACAAAAACGCAAAGAAATGCACAAACAAAAACAAACCAATATAGATGCAAAAACAAACAAAAACAAATGCATAAACAAATGCATAAACAAAAACATAAATAAAGGTACAAACAAAAACACAAACAAAGACACAAACAAAATGCACAAACAAAAACAAACCAATATACAAGTAAAGACAAACAAAAACAAATGCACTGGCAAATGCACAACAAAAGCATAAATAAATGCACAAACAAAAACACAAACAAAAGTACAAACAAATGCACAAAAAAAAACAATAAATGCATAAACAACACAAAAAAATTGCAAAAACAAACCAATACATAGGCAAAAACAAACAAAATAAAATGCATAAAAAACCAATGCACAAACAAAAACACAAACAAAAACACAAACAAATGCACCAACAAAAACATGCGCAGAGGTAGATGTGATGCAGGAAATCATACGTCTACATCATGCGGTCATGCACAGAAATGTGAAAACAAACTCCTCCTACAACAGTCTTCATGAGGTAGCATCATGGTGCACACACACACACACACACACACACACACACACACACACACACACACCCTGCGATCACTCCTTAGCTCTGAATGATTTTGCTCTCAGCTGAGCCACATCACAGGCGAGGAAGAAGTGCCCCCCCCCCCCCATCAAAGAGCTCTTTAAATGAAATCATGTCCTCTGATGATTCAAAGCAAATATTTCCCTGGCACACTTTTCCTGAACGTGCTCGTCTGAAGTGCGGCCTGAGGACGCTACTTTTCAGCTTGGAGTGACGCTCGCTGGGCGAAGGCGTCGTGTCGGGTGGGGGTGGGGTTTTGGGGTAATTGATCCTGCACACCGTGTTTTTTAAGGAGTGTGTGTGAACGTGGACCAAGCTGGAGACGGGTCAGAGGTAGACGTCTCTAACGGCGTCTTCGCGTCGTCCCTGATGCAACACAGACTCGTCCGACCGCCGTTCCTCCCGGAGACAGGTCTCTGACTCATCGCCGCCGGGCCAGCCGGAGCCCCCTTTTCTCTGGAGATAAATCAGGAGCAGGGATCCAGGCCTGGGACGGGACCGCCACCCCCCCACCCCATCCCAGATCCCTTTCCTTTTTGTGGGTTGTTGTTATTTACTGCCGTTTGGAAAACATCTGACTTTCATTCCAGCATCAACATCAAAACGGAGCGTCGCATCATTTCCAATCCCGTCAGCCCCGTTGGTGGTTTCATTTTCTGCTTCGGGTTTTGCCCAAATTGAATTAACGCGTCGTCCCACCTGACACCTCCCACTTTGAAGGACGCCCCCCTTCCGTCACCTTCCGTCCTCTGAGCAACAGATTGTAAAATCTGTTGACAGCCTCGCCAAGAGAGCGACTTTCATTATCGGAGTCATCGCCTGGTCCTTAAAGGTTATTCACTCCCCCTTCTCAGAGACGAGGACTCGTCTGCAAAGTGACATGTTAATGGGGGAGGGGGGGGGGGGATGTTGCACGCCACACCATGAAGAAGAGGAGTTCAGGGTGTGTTGGGGTGGGGGGGTGGGGTGCTGAAGATGCAGTGTGAAATAATTGTGGACGTTTTGGGAACCGTGGTGTCCTGATAACTCCAGCAGGAGAGGAGCGGACGTGGATGGATGACATCCTGTCAGACGGGCCTCGCTCGCTCACGCCCCCCCCCCCCCACCACCACAACCACCACCACCATTGGACGTCCCTGTTAACCCTTTGTGCTCTGGGTTCAAAATAAAAAAAGGTGCATTCAGAAAAAGAGAGACGTGGAATGTGAAGCCACGATTACACGAGGGGCTCTTTGAAGATGAAGAACAGGCCTCTTTGAGTGGTTCTTCTCCCCAACTTTCACATGAGAAAAAAGCGAGAGAACACTAACCTCCCCCCCGCCTCCTCCCCCTGTAATAAATGAACGCCACACATCCACTTTAGAGGAAACATCCTTTTCTCGTTATATTGCAATAAATTCAAGTGGATGTGGCCTATATTTAGTGCGCTCCTGATCTTGGCCGAGAGATACGCGCCTCACAACTCATGATTCCTCCCTCATCTACGTTTTGGCAACCGCGCCGCGTTCGCCCTAAGACAAATCTTTTCCTAAGTGAAAACGAAAAAAATTATTATTTTTTTGTTCGTCTCCAAAAATCGCGGCGTGAGACGGCGGCGGGGGGGGGGGTGGTTGGCGTCTGCTTACAGATGAGCTTATAGGTGAAAGAATGAACGTTCAGGGATGAATCCCCTGAATGACGGCAGCTGCAACGTTGGGCCACGGCGAGAACACGATCGAGTAAAAACGTGGGGACGTTAGAAACGGAGGAGAGAAGGCGATGTGACACGCATGGCGGGTTTCAGCTGCGAAAAAAAAAAAAAAAAAAAAGTTGAAGCCCCCAGCTGAATGAGCTCAGCCTCCCTCGGCGTTCTCAGGAAGCCGGACATCCTCCGTCCTCCTCCACGCGGAGGTTACTGCAACCTCCCTCCGTGGCCAGCTATCGTTGGGATCGCCACGTCCGACCGGCCGCCGTGTCGACGCGTTCGGCCTCCCGTTTTCCATAGCTTTTGATTGGAAGCATCGCTTCTTTTTTTTTTAACCCTCCTAAAAATGACCCTCGATCTGAAACATCACATGACTTCACCTCATTTGAACTTTTCATTTCTACCTTCAGTTTGTTTTTGCAAACCAAAGCTTCATTCCAAACCACAGTCCAGGAACTGTTTAAACCGGGGCTTTTGGGAGGATTCGCTTGCAGGTTTTGGTCCGACTGCTGCTGATGCAAAGGAAATGCTCTCATCGTCTTCATGTCGACTCGACTCCGTGGCGTATTTTTTGATCTCCATTAAAAAAACGCCAATAACCAACTGGAGAAGAAGAAGAAGAAAAAAGAAAAAGAAAAAAAAAAGCGAGCGATGTCCCGCCGCGACACGAAAACAATCTTCCCATGTGCGGCTCCGTGAAAGAAGAACCAAAACATTATTCGGTTCCCACTGCGTTTAGTCTTTGGGTTTACATCAGAAAGTTGTCATCAGTGTTTCCTAGATATAAATCTGTGCCAGGATCAGAAGGGAAGAGGAGGAGGGGAGGCTTAGAGGCAGAGAGCTCTTAAATCTAACAGAATCTAACACTGGAATCGTGGTCGTTCTGGCAGCCTGGGGGCACGGCGGCGGGCTCCAGGCGTCAAGGCGCCACCTCAAATTCTCTGCTGTGGTCGGGTACAGTCTTTCCCCACATGGCACTCATTTCTGGCTTGCAGGCTTTCAGCGTGAGAGGCTTTCCAGCAGTAAGGAGATGCCTGAACAATTACGTTTGTAATGAGGGGAGGGTGGATCTCCGCTCCGGCACGGCCAAAACCCGAACGAGGCCCACGCCAGCGATCAAATGACGCGCGTTTTTTAGCGAGGACAGGGCCCTGCCACGGATGGGATGGATGATTTACAGCTCCTCATTTCTATGGAGGCACGGACGAGAGGTCGTCGGACGCCCGTCGTTGGGTTCTGCTTGACCCTTTACGCAGATGACGCCTTCGTTACGTCGAAGGCTTTTCGTGCTGTTGTTTTTCGAGCATAAAACGGAGCCTCGGTCTGACTGACGTGAAGCGACGCTCCTCGTAATGAAGTCCTCAGATGTTTGCTGGGAGACGATATTTTTCAGGTTTCAGCCGGTGAAACCGAATCCCTCCCGATCCCTCTGCAGCCTTTGTGTTTATTTCTCCTCCTGCCACTTCCAGTTACTTTTACATTCCCCCCTCGTAACGCGGCCCATCCAGAAGCTCAGCCTCGTGTTGCGTTCAGGGATATCCGGACACAGACTGTCAGCTAAATGCCAGATATGTAAATGCAAAATGAAACAATCTTGCTGCCTTTTCACCCCCTCGTCATCTTTCATCCCTTCCCTTCTCGACGTCGGAGACGGGTAAACTTTGATCCTGACCCATTTCTCTCCGAGCAGCTTTCTTTGTGAGCGTCGGAGGCTCGGCAGGCCGGATGTGTCAAGGCGCAGACACTCAAAAGCCTTTCACAGACGCACTGGACAATGCGACGTGCGTGGCGTGACCACGGGAGCCTCGAACGCCCAATTATTTTGGGCTCGCTCGCGGTTTTCACCTCAAACAAACGAGACGCTGACGCCCGTCCGCATTAGAGCGACGCTCCTCTGGCGCCTCCTTTGTCAACCCTCAAATTGAGCCGCTTCAGCCGGCAGGAAGAGGTTGATTTCTTTGATGGCGTGATCTCTCGTTAGCCCGTTTGAGGCTCATGTGACCTAAAAACAGAAATAAATCACCTGTTCATCCCACCTGCGCAGACTTTTTCTTTATTTTCCACAGACGCCGCTGATGAAGAGGAAACGGCGGCCTATTTCTAAAGAGGATAACCTCTTTATTTGCAATTAATCCACACTCCTCTGAGCTCCGTGTTCAATTTAGCGGAAGAAGACGTAGAAGGCTGGAGTTACTTAACCTCCGGGCCTCTGGAAAAAAAAAAGAAAAAGAACGCAGCAGACACATGAACTCAACCTACATTCTTTCTCTTTTTTTTTTTTTCCGACTGTCATCGCTGCAACACGGAGGAGGATAATTGTGCAAGTTTGAAATCATTAAATGGAACAATTAAACCGTTTAGAGTGATGTCTTCTCTAATGAACGTGTGATGGTGGAGGTGGAGGTGGAGGTGGTGGTGGTGGTGGTGGTGGTGGTGGGGGTTCAGATGAAAACAGGGAGAGGATGCAGATGGATTCCAAGGGGTGAGGCCTGGGCTCAGGTGATGTTCTTTAAGTCTGGTTTCGTGTGTGTGTGTGTGTGTGTGTGTGTGTGTGTGTGTGTGTGTGTGTGTGTGTGTGTGTGTGTGTGTGTGTGTGTGTGTGTATGTGTATATGTGTGTGTGTGTGTGTGTGTGTCAGAAGAACGCTTCCCTCTGGAGATATTCAAATTTCTGTGTGTGGACTGATGGAGGTGACGACAGTTTAAACAATCCGGGCAGTTCTCCAAATTGATTAACATCAGTCTGGTGTGTGTGTGTGTGTGTGTGTGTGTGTGTGTGTGTGTGTGTGTGTGTGCGTGTGCGTGTGCTGGACTCGGAGGCGGTTGTAATATAAACAGCGACTGAAGTAATAAACCACCAATTGTACTTCAGTGCAGAGATAATTACAATAAACTATAAATTAAATTTAATTGACTTGGTGTTGCTTAAAAACTGCAGCTGATTGGACACAGTCTGCAGCATCGCCGTGGAAACCTGACGACGTGAGAAGGTCGCACAGCCTTCAGGCTAAACAAAACGCTTATTTTCAGTATAATCTGTGAGGGACCAGTCTTCTGCTTTTTTGGCATATAATCACAAAAATGAAATTGTGCTGGTTCTCCGAGCCCCAGATGACGAACGAGGACGTTTTTTTTCCTCCGGAATCCTTGAAGGAACCTGGAACATGCATCTCACTTTACCACCTCCTCTTCCTCCTTCCTCCTCAGAGCACCTCAGAAATTCCTCTAAAATATTCAGGAGCTCTTCCGCCGCAATATTTCCACTTTTTATTTTTATTTTTTGTATGCTTGTATATGTGTGTGTGTGTGTGTGTGTGTGTGTGTGTGTGTGTGATATAAACGGGAGCAATTATTTGATTCCAGAGTGATGAAAACATGTATGTTATGAGAAAACAAGCAAGTTGAGCTTTAATTGGGGCAATTTTTCACGGAACTGGCAACATATTTACCTCTTTGGCACCTTTCCCCCCTCCCCCCCCCCTCCCCTCATAAAATTGCACATATTCATATTCCTGAATGGAGATGGAAATTTCATTTTGCTGTATCCTGACATAATTGGGATGCATGGTGTGTACCTGCAAACTGGAAGACATTCCAGCTCATTTATTCCTTTCTAATGCAGCTATATTGCTTTCAGTAATAGCTCTCATAATGTGGAAAAATCCTTTCAATTAATCAGCGAATTCTAAAAGTTGATACAGTTCTTAAAGCGGCCGGTTCTTCTTGCTAGACGCATGGGATTGGGTTCAGGCGCAGGATAAACACGTCTCTCCTGCAAAAATATCACGTTTTACATAATGGTTGTTGTTGGTTTTTTTTTTTGGTTTTTTTTGTTTTTTTTGGGGGGGGGTGGGTGGGTGTGGTGGGGTGGTGAGAAGGAAGACGTCCCGTTTCCGGATGGCGTCTTTATCATTACGGCGGGAGGCGGTTCGCTCACACGCTTTAATTTACCCGTCAGAAATAAGTCGGGGATAAAAAAAAAAAAAAAAAGGAAACCAGAACCAATCTGGCAGCGAAGAAGTGAAATTAAGGACGAGGCTGAAACTCTTCGTCGACCTGTTGGAGCGACAGTTTTTTTTTTTGGGGGGGGGGGGGACGTCTGCGGGATCCATCCATCAAACTTTATTGATGCTTTGAGGTGCTAAAAATGCTCCATAATGCACGTTGTAATTACCTCTGCATGGAGGTTACGCTGTCATCGCTGTTTGTTTGTTTGTTTGTTGACCTTCTTTACCGTCTCCAGCAAACGTGGCTCCTCCCCCAGCAGTAAATAATAACGATAGCAGCGTCTGATTCTAGTTAGTTTTATTTGTGATAAACACATTCCATTCCCAATACAATAATCCATCGTTACTCGCGGTTAATGCGTTCCAGGAACCACCGGAAAAAAGAAAATTCCCGCGATATGGCGACAAACTATTTAATTTATTATTTACGCTAATTTAAACGTTTATGCACCCTCCCCATAATGATATTAAACCACCTGCTAACGGTTTTACCTTTTCCCACACTCTGATAGACTGTTTGAAAGTGTCTCGCGCTGCGTTCGGAGACTCGCGGAATATAGCGCATTTCCGTCAGCCAATGGAATTGCGCGTACGGTATCACGTGACTACCTACTTAAAAAAAAAAAATCAGATATTTAGTGACGCCCTTGCGTGTTGATGCGCGAATTCGCGAGGGATTACGGTATTTCCTGTGTTTTTCTTCCTTTCCGTGTAACTTCTTCCTGACTGACGCTGATTTTTCCCAGGAACCCTGAAGTGGACACCTTTTTCCTTCACGTTGATGCTTCTTCCTCCCTGACAGGAAGTGTCGCTCCTGCGGGAACAAGGGCGCGTTCTCTTCCGACCGGGAAGTGTTTCCACGGGAGACGCGGCTCGTTTGCTTAGGTTTTGGGGCGTCACGCGTCTGATTCAGTTTGATGAAGCCCAGAAAACAACCAATCGGATTCCGTTCTGACATCCGCTGGCTTCCTGTTTTGGCGTCTCCTCCAGTCTTCCCACTTCCTGCCAAACCCGTCTCAGGTGAATATGGGCTCCAAGCCCATCCTTCACCAATCATCCTCCTGTTTTTTTTTTTACCGCCGGCGTTGTTTACAGACGACAAACTCCTTCCACCCCTACGGAGGGGAGGTGCGCCGTGATTGGCCCCACCCCCCCACCCCCCCCCCCGGAAACGCAGGAGAAACCCATTTTAAGGGGCTTGATTATGTAAAAGGCCCTGGGAGCGTGTGGTCGGAGTGGGATGTTTTCTCTGGGACACGGTGTGTGTGTGTGTGTGTGTGTTGGGGGGGGGGACGAGGAGAGATAAAGTCGGGGGAAGGAGGAGGACGATTACAAGCGGAGAGCGAGCCCTCTTTGTGCAGACACGGCGACGCCAGATGGCTTCTTCTAATAAATATTCAACCTTAACTCCGTTCCCATGTAACTTCTCTTTCTCCTGCCCCTCGTTTCTGTCCGGCTGCCAGCACACCCACACGTTTGTGGGCCGGCGAAGTGATTACAGTAAAGCAAACAAAAAATGGAGGAGGGAAGGAGGACGGGGGTGTTCGTAGAGGAAACAGGTCCTGGACACGGATTTGGGAGGTGCTGAAAAGCTGGGTGGGGGAGTTCCGGGGCGGTGAGGAGGCCTTTAAAAATTTTCCCGACGTCCTCTGGAAGCGGCCAATGAAAACGTCGTTTGGCGATAGAGGAGGTGATCCCACCTGTTTCCGCCTCCTCCAAGCCTCCATATCCATCAGAGGGGTGGGGGGTGGGGGTGGGGGGGTAATTAGCTTAGCCGTCCGGGGATGAATGTCCTCCGTTGAGTCCTAATGAGATCTGCGCCCATGACTATTAGATTTTTAATGCTGCTTCCTGATGATAATGGCGGCGCCTTTAGGTAGGAGCATCCCCCCCCCCCCCGTATGACGGACGGCTGAGTTATGGGATGGCGTTACGGGTTACTCCTACTGTCGCTTTAATGTCGTTGTAATTACTTTAATAGTTGGTTTATTTTATTGGACTTTTATTGCGGCGGCGGCGGCGGATTACCATCCGGCTTGACTACAAATGAAGATCTCACATCCAGGTGATGTAGCCCCGCCCACCCTAAAAACTAGCCTAGCAACGGGCCCCGTCGTCACCACCTCGACCGACCGCGCGGCTTCGTTTCTGGCGTTAGCCCACGACACAAGATAAACCGCGCTTATTAAAAAACCCGCCGTCACCCGCCGTCAGAAGGAGAATATTCATGGAGCAATATCGCCGGCGCGCCGCGGAAAACCTGACGGATCAGAGCGTCTTTCAGGGGGGAAATATTTTGGCACTTGATGTGAAAATGATTGCATTAAAAAAGACGCCGCCGTTTCCTCTTTTCTACCAACGCGGATGAACGCGGCGCTCGTGATTGATATTTTTGGCGACAGACAGGTTGAAATGTGCGCCCCCCACCCCACCCCCCCCCTCTGCCGTATAATGACCTTGTAATCACTTCAAATGCTAATCTGGCTCTTGAGGTGTGTGTGTGTGTGTGTGTGTGTGTGTGTGTTGGTGTGTGTGTGTGTGTGTGTGTGTGTGTGTGTGTGTGTGTGTGTGTGCGTGACCGTCCACAACAGCCCCGCCCTTCATTTTTTCCTCCACTAGAATCATGGCCGCCGCCTCACGTCGGGGCTTTAATCAGGGGTGGGGGTGGGACGAGGCGCTATCATGGGAAAGGGCCCGACCGGGGCGGAAGAGGGTCACTTCCTGATTGTGTTCCTCACTCACTTTGGGGGGGGGGGCGGCTACCTGGGATAAACCAAACAGGTTGGTCCAGCGACGAGGGGGCGATGTGGGTGTGTGTGTGTGGTGGTGGTGGGGGGGGGGTCTGGGTAAACTTCCACACCAACAAAGAGGAAGTGGGGGGAAAAAACATCTGAGGCCAGATAATGCCGGCGCTGAGCCCCATTAGGATGGAGGTATTATCCCCTGGTTGACTTTGGCGATGAGAAAACGCGGCCCCGCCCCCCCCCCATTGCTTTGCTGTTTCCCACTCATAACAGACCTGTTGGCCGTGGAGGTTTATCAAGCTCACAAATCTAAACAGGACAGGGGCCCTGACCGGGACAGGCCGGCACACAGGAAGGGCCCTAATTCTCTGGATTAGAGAACAAGTCTCAATTTAGACAGCTGCCTGCTGGTGAAGCCCCCGCTCACAGCATCCTGGTTCTGGTTCTGAGGCCGCCTCCCAAAGGTTCCCATAGATATTAATAATCTATCATTAATAATTAAATTCTAATAAATATTTAAGTTCCGGAAAAGACTCGGAATATTTCGATCCGCTGGTGCCACGTCACAGATGGATACCTGTTTTGATGGCTGCACCGCTTCTGAAATCTGTTGCCGTGGCGCCGTCAACGTCGGAGAAGTGGGCGGGGTTTACGTCCCTCCACTTCTGAGAGATTTACCCGAGGCGTCCGAAACGCGCTCGACTTTTGTTGCTGATCCAAATCAGGTTTTGGGGGGGGTTTTTTTTCTCCTTCTCAGACATTTTGCCTCACAGCTTCCACTTCTTTCAATTAATTCTGCTGGAAATCGGTCATAATGTGTGACTATCTCAAGCGGCGCATTGCATGGTGGGAAACGGCTGCAGACCGCCGCGACACAGGCGTGAGGCCAATTGAAACGCTTTTTTTTAACTTTTCTTTTCTTTTTACTTTGTTCTACTTTAACACTTTATTCTGCTTTTGTTTTTCATATTTTATTGTGAAAAGTTATAAAATTTCAGGTTTTAGGACCCTTGAAATTCTTTTGAAGATTCATTTTATGGTTGTTTCTGCAGATAAATCGACGAAACGTAGAAATAGAAAAGGGAAAATAAACAAATAAAATAATAAAAATATAAGTAAATAAATAAAATAAGTAAAATGAATAAAATAAATAAAATAAATAAAATAAAATAAAATAAAATAAAATAAAATAAAATAAAATAAAATAAAATAAAATAAAATAAAATAAATAATTATATACACCCAACAAAAATATAAACGCAACACTTTTGTTTTTGCTCCCATTTTTCATGAGAAGGACTTAAAGATCTATACTTCATTCCAGATACACAATATTACCATTTCTGGCAGTATAAGGTACACCTGTGCACTATATCATGATGTCAGATCAGCATCTTGCTGTGGCACACCTGTGAGGTGGGATGGATTATCTCAGCAAAGCAGAAGTGCTCACTATCACACATTTAGACAGATTTGTGAACAATGTTTGAGAGAAATGGTAATATTGTGTATCTGGAATGAATTATAGATCTTTAAGTCCATCTCATGAGAAATGGGAGCAAAAACAAAAGTGTTGCGTTTATACAGCTGACATGTTTGAGGGCAGGTTAAGCATACAAATGTCTTCTTCTTCTTGTGCTCTGCAGAGGTTGTGCTACCCGGTTAGCGGTAGCTTGTTAGCAGCCTGATCCAGTTAGCGCCGCAACAAAGCTGCACACGTTTCCAGAGAAGAGGAATTACAACCATAATCGTTCTTGTCGTTTGCACAGCAATTTTACTCCTGAATGCCTCGTTTTAGGGTGGAATTAACGATAATAAAAAAATTTTTTTTTTAAAAAACGGCATGAGCTTCAGGTGCAGGGGTTCAAACCCTTTCCAACTCATCCTCGCCTGCAGCGTGCCACGCTCCTACCCCCCTCTTCCCTTCCCCTTCTCTCGGTTTCTTATTATCAGTTAATAATTCTTTCTCATTCAAGCAAATTAGAGAAACTTGACTGTGTTAGAGCGAGTCCAGCATGGAGCTGCCGGCACAGAGGAGGCTAAATGGCAGAAATTCCCCCCAGAGCAAAGAGCACATGAAGCACAACATTGTGTCCACCACAAAAGCCGCTCTGTAGTTTTGATCCCCTCTAATTTAATTAGCCCAAGAGGTAGTGCATTAATTTGGCAGGAATTCGTCTGATGCAGAAAGCCGCCCCTGGTGCAAGTAGGGGAGGAGGAGGTGGAGGAGGAAGAAACCTCCTTATTGCTTTGGTGCAGATGAACAGAAAGACGTTTGCTAGCATCTTCCTCGCCCCGGCGCCGCGGCTACGATAAGATTGATCTCTATCGGCGGGCCGCTTGCGTTTCTGCAGGACTTTTTCTTTTTTTTTTTTTCCCCTGCAAAGAAAAAAAAACTCATCATAATTTAATCTTCTTCTGTCCTTTAGCGGCAAATATTCAAGATTGCACTTTCCCAAGTTTGTTCCAAAGAAATCTGCGTCCATAAACCGTAAGAAGACTTTTCAAAACGTAGAATTAAATCGACATTTATTCCGCCGATTCGGCTCGATCCGGTCTGGAGGAGTCGGACGCGAGTGGAGGAGAGGATGAGGAGCGTTTGTTTGAGATGGAGGCGTTTGATTTCATTATCAGCCATTGTTCTTCATAAGGAGAAGATTTGATGGGTAATCTCGCTTCGCTCCTCTGATCATCCTTCATCTTCATCACTGATGAGGGCCTCGCTTCTACCTTTAGAAATATAGTCTTTATGGAGAAGAGGGGGGGGGGGGGAATCGAACCCGTGATCGCCGCCGCCGCCCCTGCCGTTTTGTTCTTTCTTTGGAGTCAGAATCTGTTTTTGCCCCCATCTCGAAAAACCGTCAACCTTCCAGTGATCCACTCTGAGCGCTCATCTTTTATTCAGAGGTACAACCCGGGTCACCCAGCATGCATTGCATTTGTTTTACCTCGAGGAACGTTGTTTTTCACCGTCCGTCCCCCCTCCCCTGCCCAGAAATCTGTGTTCTGATGCTCTCCTGTTTGTTCGCCGCCGGGCCGAAGGTGCTTTTTCACCGCTGAAGAGGTAAAAGCCTGGGTGAGACGTTTTAGACCTACACGAGTGCAGACCGCCAGGGGCTCGGCCGGATGAATAATTCACCGGGGCATGTTTGAACAGGTACAGAAATAATCCGACAGCAAAGTGAGAGTGGATACCTCGCCTCCTCCTCCTCTTCCTCCTCCTCTTCCTCTGTTTGCCTCCAACTAGAAACTGCTGAGATTCTCCAAACCTATCGGCCGGGCCGGATGAAATATTGAAGTCGTCGGTGAGCGTGAGCTGAGGCAGGTGAACTTAACTTCCCTCGGATCCTGACATCCGACACCGTTAAATATTACATGGAGGTGTGAGCAGGTGCGCCGACTCAGCAAACTTCTGGAGCGTAAATCTTTTCTTTATTAACAAAGGTGACCAAACTAAGACCCATTAGAGGTACAGTAAACCATCGTTACTCACGGTTAATGCGTTCCAGGGAACCACACGCAAAAAATGAAATTCCGCGATAGAGCGAAGAACTATTTATCTAATTATTTACGGTAATTTAAACATTTATGAACCCCATACTGATATTAAACCACCTTCTATCCATATTACCAGCTCCCACACTCTTATCGACTGTTTAAAACAGTTTTAAATAAAATAAATAAATTAAATAAAATAAATAAAAAATAATAAAATGAATTTTAAAAATGTATATAAAATATAACAATAAATAAAATATAAATTAATAAATAAAATAAAATAAATCTTATTCTTTACGATAATTTAAGTATTTATGAATTGATGTTATACCGCCTTCTATCTGTATTACCTTTTCCAACACTCTGATAGACTGTTTAAACCACTTCTGTGTCTCACGAAAGTCCGATACTCTCGGAACGTATAGGGCCGTCAACCAATAGAATGCGAGTACGGTATCACGTGACTGCCTATTAAAAATCGTGCGTTTTGATTCATGAATGCATGAGGGATTACTGTAAATGAATCAATCTGGTATGCTAAAACTTCCTGTTGATCTCCTGTTGGGGTTAGGTGTTAGCGTTAGCCCCTAGCGGCTTCAGCTATAGGACCAGGAGGCGTGGCTTCACTTGTTTACCTTATTTAGCGAACGAACAGTCGTGTATCTCCCTGCTGTTAGCGATGGCGGCCAGGTCACAAGATTAAACCCACTCACCCGTTTTAACCTCTGCTTTTTTTTTGCCCCGAGCAGGAAGGGATGAACAAGAGTGGGCGGGGCCCAGGCAGCTTCCTCCCGGTGGCCGCGGGCTGAGGGGTGAGAGAGGGGCGAGGGGGGATAATTAAGCGACAGCTGCAGCAGGTCCCGACTAAAGGCCCGAGCGTCGCTGAGCCGAATTAATGGCGTCAGCGGAGCCGCCGGCGCCGCCAACGCTAACATTTGATCATTAATTAACAGCCGCTCGAAAACGCCGGGCGGCGTGACCCCTCACCTGCCTGTGGGCGTGGCCTCACCTGTCCAGTTGTGTGATGCATGCATGGAGAGTTTCCTTGGAGGTGGACCCAAACGGTTCTGAACGCTCGTGTGACCGGTTTCCATCAAATGAGACGTTCTACATCCCTTCATTCGTGTTTTCTGCACGTCAGTGTGATTTGAAGCTAACAACAGGTCTATTCTGAGGCCGCAAATCCGTGTCTGAGTGGGGAGAATGGTTTACCGAGTCTCCAGCTGAGGCTCCCGTGTGGATCCTCAGAGCTGAACTTCATCACGCCCCCCCCACCCCCCACCCCCCCGGTAAAGACGCACAAAATCTGATCGATCCAACCTGGTGCTGATAGGAGATCAATAAGGGAGCGGATATGAAACATCACTCTGCACAAAAGTGTAAAAATGTGAACAATCGGAAGGACTGGACTGTGTGTGTGTGTGTGTGTGTGTGTGTGTGTGTGTGTGTGTGTGTGTGTGTGTGTGTGTGTGTGTGTGTGTGTGTGTGTGTGTGTGTGTGTGTGTGTGTGTGCGTGTGTGTACCATCCACATGCATATGCATGCGCTGCATTAATGCATTTTAATCAGGGCAACCTTTAAGAGCGATGATGATGAGGATAACCCACATCCTCAGACAGAGGGGGCATTCAGGGGCCGTTAGGGGGTGGGGGTGGGGGTGTCGAGGAGCAGGTTCATTTACCTTGAGCTAAATTTACCCCGATCACAAAGACACTCTTAAGACTTCCACTTCCATACCGTCCATTGAATCCGCCCGGCGTGGCACAATGAAAAGGGCGGATGGGGAGGTGGGGGGGGGGTGGAACGAATGAGGAGATGTGTGGCAGGGTAAGGGCCCGCGGGCCCTAATTGTGCCGATTGATTCAAGTTTGCCGGGTCGGAGCATAGAATTCTTATCTGACGAAACCATCTTGAAGGAGAGGCCAATGATGACATTTATTTTTCACAGTTAACATCTTTACCCCCCCCTCCTAACCCCCCCATCTCGACTCGCACCGACTTTACATTAGAGATGGAGATCACAAGACTGCTGACTGCATGTATGCAGTGTTTCAGCACAGACCCCCCCTTTTCAAAGCACTTTAGATGCTGTTCAATTGATACGGCCGTTAATGCGTGGAGGGGGGGGGGGAGCCATTTCGGCGTGACTCTTGATGTGTCTGCATTTCGCCGCCGCGTTTGTTCCTTCCTTTTCTATAGTAGCCCCCCCCCCCCCCCCCCCTTCTCTGTTCTGCAGCATTAGTCATTATCACGAGGACCCGCTACCAGAAAAAAAAAAAAAAAACAAGAACGGAGAAGAGACGCGTCGATTTGGGCGCCCCCTGTTAGCGCCGGATCAGAATTAAAACCATCCTTCACAGGTCATCTCTTTTGTGATGCAGCAGCAGGTTTTGGGTTGGGGGGTGGGGGGGGGGGGGGTGGGCTTCAATTATTTTCCGTGAACTGGGGAAACAATCGATCTAAACGTGTGGTGAATCGGCCGATGGCGCGACCCGGAGAGGGAGGTGTTCTGAGTTTCACAGGCGGAGAACCCCTATGGATCGGCCCTCTGGATCCATACAATCTAGAGGCAAGCCTGCCACAACCTGATTGAATGCCACGCAGAGGGCCTGTGGAGAGACTCTGCCATTGTCCAGATGCTCACCTACAGTCACCCACTGGGGGTAAAGACAGTCCAGGAGGGGGCGACGACTGATGAACATGTTTTTTGACTTAATGCCAGTTTGAATTTCCAGAAAGGGGATCCAAATCAAGCAACCGAAAAAAAAAGCACCTTTCAGGCCCAAGTAGCCGTCTATCCCTGATTACCTTGAACTACACACGGCTTGTTTACGTCGTCCTTCCATCGCTCCATGAATCGTTGCTTTTGTTTTTTGGGGGGATTTTTCACGTGGATTTTTAAGTCGCCGTGCGTCAGAAACTGATTTATGAAGCAAATCAGGGACGCATTATGAAAAGACGTCAGAGAGATTTAATCATAAAAAAATGTCTTATCAAATCAAGTATCGCAGTTTTTTCCTTTTGGTTTCCAGCTAAATGGTGACAATTATACGCTTCTAAAGTGCACCGTCGTGCAACAAATTATTTATCTTATGAATTAATTAATTAAATAAATAAATAAAATAAAATAAATCAAGAATAGTAAAATACATATATATAAAATATAAAAATATGATTTTTTTTAAAATTAAAATCTTGTTATGTACGATAATTTAACTGATATTAAACCAACTTCTATATGTATTACCTTTTCCAACACTCTACTTACCTGTGTCTCATGTAATTTCGAGACTCACGTTACGTAGCGCAGTACGGTATCACGTGACTGCCTACCAGAAATCCGCGATGAGGTGAAGTCGTGAGGGCGCACTGTATTCCACTTCTATGGGAGAAGGTTGACGTTTAACGGCAGGATGAGGTCCCTGACGGTGTGAACACGGCAGACACACACACACACCGTGTGCTCACACACTCCTGAAACAAAGTGTGTAGCGTGAAGATGCAAAAAAAAAACCCCGTCAAACATCGACCCTCCAGATGTCTTTTTGCTAAAACCTTTCCCGCTGCAAGTGAGGAACGATATCTCAGGGAAGGCTGCGACGTGCAAATAACATTCATGAAACACCTGATCTTGCACCCTTTTTCATGACAAATATATCTGAGAAAATCTGAGCGCCGGCGCTTTTCGTGAAAAAGAAGACATCAGAATGTCAAAAGTTTTCTGTGATGTTCTGGAATGTTCTGGGGAAAAGGTTTATCCGACATCCTCACCTGAGGTACAAAGGATGCGTGTAATTCCGCAACTCATCAAATTCCCTGTCACCCTTACCTTCAAACACGGTCGCATCTCCAATCGCGTTAAGCCGTGACGCCGTTTGGTATTTCTTCTCAAAGCACCACAACGGGGCGAAAGAAGCCAAGCAAAGGCGTCGCCAACAAAAGCGCCTCCTCGTCCGGGAGGTGTTTGCCAGCCTCGCTCTGAATACACCCTTCACCGGCTGGAGCACCTTGAGGTGCGCTCGTCTCTAATCATTATTTGATGACAGGAGGAGGAAAAGAAAAAAAAAAAAAAAACAGGAGACACACAGTTCCTTAGCAACGGGCGCCGGTAGTCCAAACAATTTCATTAAAGCGTGGCACCTCTTAGCAGGTGGGTGAGTGTGAGAGGAGATAAACATTCATGAGCAGATTGGCGGTGCTATTTGCCAACATCACAATTGATGATATCAATTTGTTTGTGAAGCAGCTCAAATATTGTAAGTGGATTAAGCTAAAGTGTCGGAGACGGTGAAGGAGCGTCTCTGGATGTCTTCTTTTCATTTGATCCAGCAAACAGAGCAAAATATTCACCTGTTTTTGGTTCCGAAGAGAAAAAGGATGATGTGAATGAAGATAACTTTATTGATACCGCAGCAGGATCAATCTGGATTGGGTTGTTGAGGCAGAATTAGAGCAGATCAAAGGTCAGGTGAAGCCAGACGCCGGTTCCATCTTGAACCTGAACAGGATTCAGGTGTTCTTATTAAAAGTACACCTGATGTACTTTTAATAATAATTAACCCGCACCACATCCGGACTCACCTGGCCTCTTGCAGACGGGGGCGACTGATTCCGGACTCTGTCCTGGTGGCTAACAGGTAATACAAGAATCATTGACAGCGGCTGTTTTCACAGTCAAAAGGGTTAACCTTGTTTTCCACAAAAGCGATGATGCCTCAAACGCACCATGTGAGAAGACGAACTGTGTCTCATCCACCTTTTGGTTTCCCTTCATAGCTCCTTGCTGTCCTTTGACCCCGGTAGAGATCCAGAGGACGGGAGCGCTCGATTCAAGCTCTTCCATTATGAAGACTTCCATCAAGAGCTGCAGACAAGAATGGCTCCTTTGAATCCGGAGAGCCGGAGCTCTCGTTTCTTGGCATTGCGCGGAGCATCGCCTGGAGGTCCTTCATTGACCATGAATAAGAGGTCTTGTGTCTTGTGGACACAATGTGTGATAAGAATCTGTTACACAAAATGTTCTTCATGAAATCATCACAAGATCGACTGGGAGGCTTGGAGTACGGTCCGGGTTTATTCTGGTTCCCCATCAACTTTGGCCTTGAGAGATCGCTTCAGACTTACACAAGCAGGGTGGAGGGAGTCGTAGAATGATGCTACCAGGAAATGTGTTTGTGTAAGCAAACGCAACGTCTGCTGCGGAATCTTCGAGATGATCATTCGCTGCTTTCATGCACATTCCTAAATTTAATCAAATTAACATTCCAGTGGAGCAAACAGTCATTAAAAGTTGCATCTTTAGCGGAACAAAAATGCACCACTACGTCCAGAACCTCCAAATTTCTTTCCAAGCAGTCGACTGCGAGACTCATCCTTGCAGGTTTATTGCCCTCTGTAGGGCAGTAAATTGTAAAATGCTGTCTCTACAAGCCAGGAAGGTACACTTAATCTAAATCTTTATGCTGCAGAGCTGAGTGACCTGCAGCTCCGTGCACGTTAGCGCAGCAATTTATGATCGCCGCTTCGTCTGAGACTGACATAAATGAAGCTGCGCCGCTTCCTGTGCATGACCCGCCTCATCCCTCCCCTGTGTTTCCCTCTGTCATCATTCTGACACCTCCAAAAGATGACATGGAAATACATGTGGCAGCGAGCCTCGCGACGACGAGCAGTAAAGCCGAGGAAGGAGGAAGACGGGGACCTCAAAGTGTGTGTCATTGTCGCGTCTATTGATCGATGATGAAGAGGACGATTGAGGGCTCCTCGACAGAGGCCACGAGGTGACGGAATTGAGTGGAATATTTCTCTTATTATAGTAGATTAATCACAGGCCTTCTGGGAGGAGCAGCTAAAATAATTGTCACCGTGATGTTCTGCAGCAAAGCGGAAAAATAAGGCAAAAAAAAAACAAAAAACGCCTCTTTCCTGACAATGGTATCAATTGTCTCGTCTTAAATGATCGCAGCCACTGCATTACTTGGAAATTAACAGCTAGAATTTATGTGAGTGCCTCTCTCCTCGCTTCCTGTCGCGGCTGAGTTGCAGAAAACAAATAATTGAATTGGTACAAGTACATAAAGCATCCCAGCGGCTAATGTAACCGGCCTAACCCAGTTAACGAAGGCAAGGCCACAGACAAGAGTGGGGTTATATAAAAAAAAAGGACATGCAGATCCAAACCTTTCTTCCCCTTGCACGTTTTTATCTCTCATCACCTTCCTCCATGTCACTCTTCATCGCTCCCTCCCTCTTTAATTGGAAGTCTCCGCCTCAGTTGTGTATCACCTAATATGCCGGGGAAACCTAAGCTGTCACAAAGTGTGCTTATTAAAATGGACGGGGTAGGATAAAAGCCTAAACTCCCCCTTTTCTCCACGAGACAGCAGTGACTGTCTGAGTGCATCAGTCGTGGCTCAGCGAGACTGTCCGACCCCGGAGCGGTGTGTTTACCAAAAAAAAAAAAAAAAAAAAGCGGGGTGAATTGTCCCTTTATAATCAGAGCCAAAATCACTTAATGCACCGCGTCGAGTAAATGCACAGGAATTTGTCTGGGGGGCAACGACGGACGATGCTACAGGAACACGTGAAGCACATGACGCCTGGAAAAACAGCCAGGAGCCACGTCGGATCTCGGAGATAGTCCGTTGGTGTCGGTGGACGTGGATCCGTCCGTGAGACTCTCCTGATGACTGTCCTGTCGGGAGCCTGGAGCAGCCCAGATTGTCTCCTCCCTCGGTTTGGACAATGTGAACCAAACTACGGGTGTGAAAGTGATTTAGAATCAAACTGGTATTTTAAGAATAGAGTTATTTACTCAAACCGCTAGTGTGGTTTCCTTCATCTCTGGCCCGGAGCGCCAGCGTTCTGGATGAGTTACAGTCGTCTTTTCAGGAGACGTGGGGAAAACAGGTCTTCAGTCGAACGGGCCGACGTCCTGGAAATGAACGTTAGGTAATTTTCTCTGAGGAATCCAACGATTCTGTTTGATTTGATGTGGTTCTGAAGATTTGCTCCGATTTCCCAATTACAGCAGAATCTCACATGCTTTTCTTGACCATAACAAACAGCAGTTTTGTGCTATAAAAGAACAAACAGAACGTTCTGGTTGTTCTGCGGCTCCTTTCTGTCACGGGGGGTCGTGGACTTCGTCTACAGATACGTTAGCTAAACGCTAATTGCTGATATCCCGTCCACGTGAACCTTCTTCTGGTCGTAAACTTGCCTATTTCCAGGATCCTGCAGGATTCTCAGGATCGTCGACGTGATTTACGGCCGGTAAAACACCAGACTGTCTGACCTCGTAGCTTCAAAGCTAATGGGAGAAGCTTCGTCAGATGTTTTGCTAAAGATAAGCGCAGGAACATTCTTGTACATGATGAAGAATCGATGCTTCATGCCACCATATCCTTACGCAGCGGTGTGGCGACCCATTTGGAAAACCTCGAGTTACATCAAATTGGAGTTCCCCGAATGCCATTCCTCTTCCACTTAACCAACTGCTGTAAATGTTCTACCCCTGAACAGCTTCTGTTTGTTGTTGACATGTGTTTTTTTTTTTTTTCTTGGGGCTGTGTGTTTTGCTGAAGCTTTAGACACTCATTAAATCAACTGAGGTCCTGCATGCCTCTACAAACATCAAATCTATAAATTGCACGGATGGTCTTACACTAGGTCTCAGACAGCGCGAGCCTTTGATGAAAACTTCTGGGACAAAAACAGAAACATAACTAGAGATTCTGAGGCAAGAAGAGAAAGTCTTGTTTTGACACCGAGATTAATTTACAAGTTTTTCCCTCACTGGCAAAAAAAAAAAGAAGGGGTGTGTGTGTGTGATGGGGTGAATAGCAGACAAGCAGAGAGAGATGAGAGGAGCTTTTGATATTTATTAGGCCTGGACCTCACCAAAGACCTCTCCCAGGACCGCCGATGTGACAATTAAGCCAGGTTGTGCTTTGACACTGTTTCCATAGGCAAGTGGCCAAAGTCTATCTCCAGTCAAAATATCCACGCCAGCTAACAAGCTTGTTCCTTCTCCATAGAGCCGAGAAGAAAGGGAGGCTGCAGCCTTGAGACACGAACAAAAGCAAAAAAAAAAAAAAAGAGGGAGAAAGAGGACAAGGGGGGGAAGGATAGACACCCCCCTTCCCGAAAGATGCCGCTGAAGAAAACGCCGCCTCGATGCGATCAAGGTGTTCATAGTGCGCCTGAAACTCCAACGCCGGCGAGGCTGGACACAATGCAGCCAGGAGCCGGACCCCCGGGGGTTCGCTTTTGTTCCGCCTTAACGACCAGGCGCGGCGCTCACCTTGGCGGTGCGGGCCCTCAATCTCGGCCCTCGCTCCACTTCTTTTTTGTTGCGTGAGCTGCAGATTGCTCTTGTCTTAGAGGAGCTGCGCCGCACAATGGCCATCTAAACTCATTAAGAACATTCAGTAAAGAGCCATTAACCGACGGGTTCTCCACCGCCGCAGATATCAGCTCTAATTAGGTGACCGTTCTTGACAGGGTTGCAAAAACAAAAGGCGCGCTCGCATTTGAAAAGGTTCAGGTCCCGTAAAGGGCCTCACGTTTTTTTTTGTGTTTTTTTTTTTCCCCTTCCCTCTTCTTCGTCTCCCCCCACCGTGGCCGACTAATGACTGTGGGGTAACGACAAAAAAGAGAGAATACCTCTCTTCCCGGGGAAGGTCGGACATCGGCGAACAAAAGCCTTTCCGCTTCGGGACCTTTTCCTCCCTCGCCAGGTGATTCGCTGTCCTCATTTAGCAGACAATGAGGCCACAGTCAGACGTGGTGTAAACACTTTGCATGGCCGCTAAATGGCGGCCCCTCCCTCTCTGATCTGCCTCCCGTTTTAACTACGGCGTGAACTGTTGTACAGGAATTTGTTGTGGGAATTTGTTGAGGGGTTTCAGGACCAGAACGTTTTGACAATAAAGTCAGACTTTTTAAAGTCTGACTTTATCGTGTAAAATAATCTGTGCTGGAAGGGGCGGGGCTATTACAGCACATATTTTCTGCCTTGATCTTTATAAACTGACTGGTTTCACACCGAACCAGTTCAGATTACCATCTCTGAACTCTGCTCAGCTTGGATTCAAAGAATTTTCCCATGTCCGACTACTTTTGGACACTTCGGCGTCACCAGAAAGCAAACGACCCGTGAACGCCGCTCTTATCTCATTGGCTGAAATCACACCTACAGTTTGTTTTCTTGTTATCCTTATAAGGTCACGTCCCTGGAGTGTGGGATGCTAGCAGCTAGAACTTTAGCCTCCTTCTCTGGAGGTCCATGGGCGTGTTTGGTGACGTGCGTTGGTCGGGTCGCTCCTGGAGAGTCTCCGGTTGCTCAACAGGTGAACCCTCCCAGCTGTCTCCTCAGTATTTCCTCTCTCCGATGTCCCGGCGCCGCATTCCTCCTCGCCACAGGAGCCCGTGTTCTCTGCTCTACCTAGTCTGAAGGGGTTAATCACCAACAGGTGCTGGTTTAAAAACTGCTGGCTCAGCTGTTTACCTTCACGCTAGCGCTCTGCAGCGACAGAGCTTTCTCCCGGTGGGATTCTGGTGCTTCCTGACGGCGTGGACGACCAGCCGTCGCTTAGACTCACCCTGAGATGAAAAGAAGACGTGCCACAAGTCGCCGTCTTTATCACGGCGCCAAAGCAGCGCTGACCTTTGACCTTTCAGATCGACTCGGGTGGGATTAATGTTCATCCTCCTGCTGTTTGCATGTTCAAAACCTGCTGGTAAATGAATAACCTGTCGCTCAGGTGAACCTGCAGCTGTGAACCTGTGTGGCATAACCCACACACACACACACACACACACACACACACACACACACACACAAACACACACACGTACACACACCTTCTTCCAGCGTTTATAACTCTCTTGGACTCCTGAAACTCTGTTTGCAATTTAAGGCTGCAAATTAGAAGCGTAAGTCATCTGTTTCCCATAATCCTCCTGTCAGACCAGGAGCTGGCTGGCCCCCCACGTACACACCGGTCCGAGCAGCGCGCACACGCACACACACACACACACACACACACACACACACACACACACACACACACACGCACACACACACACAGCTAAATGAGGATTTACATTGATTTTCTAGCAGCACACGCTCAAACTCTCTACCAGTTTTCTCTCCTTTAACCGTTTTGCTCCCGAGTCGGATCAAAACGTCGGAAACGGCGTTCCGACCCGTATCCACGACAACCTGGAGTTCAGCACCAGGTATGAAGCTGTGTGTGTTTTCTTGATGACATCACACCAGATATCCGTAAACACTGACTCCTGATGTAATCGGCCACATTACGTGGAACTGAGGTGAAAGTCATGTGTGTGTGCGTTTCTTTTCTTTTCCATCCAGTGTGTGTGCGATAACGCCGCTGCGCTACAAGTGTGTGTGTGTGTGTGTGTGTGTGTGAGAACACCCGGCAAAGGTGACGTGTCCTACATGTTCACTGACAGCTTTATGAGCTCTGCAGTTCAGCGCGGGGAGCAGGATTATGGGAAAGGAAACACACACACACACACACACACACACACACACACACTGACACACACACAGGCGCTGGCTGCCGGCCCAGACGCCACAGTCAGGTGAGGTCCGGCATTCAGCTAGCGTTGCAAACAGGGATCGGGTTAAGCCCCTCCTCCAGGTGACACCTGAGCGTGAAGCCACGTCCTCCAGAACCAGCGATCCAATCGCTATTCGACATGCAGATGTGCCTTTTTTGCAGTGACCTCATGCATCCGAGCGACCCCACAGGTGTTTGAGACGCCTGGCGTGGGTCGGCGGTCCCGGCGGGACTATTAAGAAGCTCAGCTGTTCGTCCAAGATGTGCAGATGTAAATGTGAAAAAAAAAAGGGGGGGGGGGGCCTACATTACGTTCTTAACAACATCCTCACCATCAGACCGCAGAGCTCCATTAACGTGGAGCCGGACATCAGTGATATCTGTCACGGATCGGACCTAATGGAGACCCGGGCCGCTAGGAATCTGCATCTCGCCGCTGTTAACCCCGTAAGAACCAAGGAAAGCATTTGACTAAAGCGGTTTGGAACTCCTAATTAGCTTGAAGTAGGTCTCTTTGAACCAACGGTGTAACAGAAAAAAAAAAAAAAGCAAAATGTGAAACATTTTCGGCCTCATTATAAGTTATCTAAAAGGCGAGGGCTCGTGATAATGAGGGCCATCCAGTGGGATGTGATGCGGTGGGAAGAGAGCGCCTAATTGTGTCAAATGGCTGGAAGTATTTCACTTTGAATTATGGGAGAAAAGGAGGAAAATAAAGCGGGGATGCACAACACAGACGGAGTGTGCAGCATTAGTGTCAGGAAATAAACGAGGTGCTATGGAAACCAGAAGTGTGCACATTTATCCAGAGACGCCGGTCTAAAGGCTGTTGTGTGTTTCCTGCTTTGTCAAAGTCGCACCTCCAACTTCCTCCACGTAGGTTCAGGTTCGGAAAATTACAACAACAACAAAAAAATTCCAAAAAAAAAAATCAGCACAGTGCGTCCTATCAGACGTCTATCAGAGTGTGGGTTAAAGGTAAATAAATACATCGTCTGCATATCGCCGAATTTTGTTATTTGCACGTGGTTCCTGCGAGTAACGAGAGATTACTGTATGTTACAGATTTGAAATGAATCCTGTAGATGTGCAAGAATTTAGAGGTGGCTTAGTCCCACCGTGACCCCCGTCCCCCCTCCCCGGTTGGACACGGGTCCAACTTACGTAAACACAACCTGACTTCATTGGGAGCAGTTTTTGCTCACGGATCATATGTTTTGGACGAGCCATCGGCCGGCGTCGCCTGCGTTCCGTCTGAAAGCCCGTTGCGCGGCCAACCCAAACACATTTGGTCATGGCTTTGAAAACATTACCCCCACCAGATGGATAGGGTTTCAGACCCAGGTGGGGGGGGTGCGGGTTGACGTGCTCCAGCGTTTAGCGATGCTCAGCCATGTTTGTCTTTGAACGCACACAGGTACCCGTCCTGCAGCGCCGAGCTCTGTTTCATCTCATTTTTACGCTCGTCGCCAACGGTAACCGGTGGGAGACGCCCACTTGCGGCGGACGGCGAAAAAAAACCAGAGGAAGCGATCTCCCGGCGGTGACATCATGGATTACCTCACCGCGAGAACACGTCCACCGGGGGGGGACGCGGCCTACACGCCGGCCGCTGGACGCCACGCCGGCTCGTCTTAGGAAGCCCCCGTCTCGCCGCGGGGCGTAAATCAGGCGTGGAGCGAGAAACCGACGGTCCGGATCCTCCGGTTTTTACGATCCTCCAGTAAAACAGACTGAACTGATGTTTTCAATTAGAGGCGAGCTCCTGCCCGCGCCGCGTGAAGTCCTTTTACAGACTCGTATCTCCGGAGGTGTGAAGAAAATGTGAGGCCAAGGCGCCAAGGCGAAGGCGCCGAGGCGAAGGCACCGAGGTCTGCCGGTGCAGCTGCGAGAGGAGGTGACGGTTTGGCCCCCCCCCACCCCGCTGGGGCCCCGTCTCCACCTGACAGCTCACCTTTGATACCAAACCGACTGTTTTCATCACCCTGAAAGCGTCCCGCCGCCGAGTCAGGACGGATGTTATTACCTTATCAAAGGTGGAGGTGTCTCCAGGATGGGGATGGTTGGGGTGGGGGGTGGTGGTGGTGGTGGGGGGGTTCTCCTTTGACTGCCGACGGGACGCCGGCTTTATTTATCCCTGGCTGCCGTCTTATCAGCGCCGGCTGTAAATCTACCTGACAGGTCTTTACAGGTGCCGTTAATCCTGCTGATTAAATTCATTTTGCTAACTGCTCCGGTTCGGTCCCCGTCTCCCTGCAGGGTGGTGGTGGTGGGGGGGCAGCAAACCCCTCGCCCCCCCACCCTTCCTGGCGGAGCCCGTTTTGTGTCGACCTTGCGACGGGAAGCCGAATCCAGCCTCTGTAGCGTGGAGATGAAAGGCGTGGAGCGGTCGGATTATTCCTTATTCGCCTGGTCCTTCTGTTATTTATAGGGGAGGGATCGGCGGTGCAGGTGTGTCGCGTTCCAAACGCCGATCTATCGTTTGGGAGGCCACGCCTTCCACGCTCGGCTCGATTAAAAAGGAAAACCAATCCTTCATCTGGTTTTTTTTTGGTGTCGCTTCTCCTTCCAATCGTCGATCAGAGATCTGTCAGGCGGCGCCTGCGGAGGCTCAAACCCTACTTCCTGTGACGGGTCGGCGGGATCAGGGAAACGAGTCGACAACAGATTACAGGATCGGGTTTTGACCCCCCATCACCTTCATGTTCCTGCGTTGTCTCCGGAAGCCAAACATTCTAGCGATAAACCCGCCACGACGAAGAAGGAGAACCGCTGAGGCAGGTTCGCGTGTTTCGACCACCTCCGCCCGGCTTCCTGTCGCAGACATTAAGCGCCGACCTTATCGTTTCCTCGCCGTGATTAGGGCGCTTCCTGGCGACTCCATCGCAGGTTCAAGTCCCCCTGATGTTGTTAACGTTGGAGCAGCACTTCCTAACCCCTGAGTCATTTACTGACATCGTTTGAAGTCCCAGATCTTGATGATTACCTTTTAAAAGTAAACACTATTTAATTGCCCCTTTCCCTTCTTATCTGTCACATCTGGGGGCAGTAAGGGGGGGGGGAGTTCTGTTTCACTTTTCTGGCCTTTATTCCATTTTCCATCTATTTTCCGTCTCACGTATCGGTACAAACCGTCCCGTCCTCGTCCTCGGCCTGGTACACCCCCCCATCTCTCTCTCAGCTGTTTTCCTGCACCGCTGTCTCCCCCTTCCCCCCCCCGCCGCCTCTGACGGGACGTCCTCTCACCGGCGCGGAGCTGGGAGGGGCATTTATCTCTGACCCGCAGGTTCGGCCCCGCTGTCTCAGCTGCCAAAACAGCCCCATTCAACATTGTGCTGAGTTCATCAATGCACCGCTGACACTCGTGGACACACACACACACACACACACACACACACATGCACAAGAAATGCATACACACACACGCTGTAAAAAAATGTGGTACAAGGTGCAGGTGTTCTCTAAAAACATCAGAAATGAAGCTCCAGACAGTGGAATCTGTTCGACTTTCTCACACCAGAGAGAACAGAACAACGTCTTCATCGTGACGAAGATGAAGTCTTAACCTAAACTGATTCCAATTCATAACTTTAAAGAAAAAAATGTCGACGCAAAGCCGACACTTTTTGCAGCGTAAGGCCTTAAAGACAAGCGCGGTCCTTTCGGCGTGGATATCAGGGGACCTCCGTGACAACCCCCCCAAACCCCCTCCGCCGCCGCGTGCCCATCAACCTCCGACAGGTCGGGTCCCCCCACCCGCGACCTCTCCCCCCGTCACAACTGTCACCGGGCTTCAGCGGCAGGAACCCTTTTATCAGAAAACCTGAAGCGCCGCTCCGACAAAGGCGAGGAACTGCCAGGGACTGACCCCTGTGTATATTTAGCGGCGACTTGGCAGTCGCCCATCCCAACTGTCGAGGCTGTCAGAGCACGCTCGCCGACACCCCCCCTCCTACGTAACGGGAGGCAGCGGCGGCGGCGTGGGGGTTGGGGGGTGGGGTCACCACCAAGCGCTGGTTTAGCCGCGTGTTTCCGGGTTAAGGCGTGTTTTTTACATCAGCTTCATCTCTGGAAGTAACGCTGGCGTCCAACACCCCCACCCCCCATTCCCTCCCGCTCTCCCTGTGGAACGCCTTCCCTTTTCTAAACTCATCTGTAATGGAGCTGGCTGCCGCAGCCCCTCCCCCATCTTCTCAGTTAATCAACTGTACCCTTGTGGATGTGCGCTTTCCATGTCAAACAGAAAGTTTCCTTCCTGGAGCGTCAGCAGCGTCCTCTGCGTCTTTTGACCGGATCGTCGGATGGCGTACGTCTGCCGCGACGCACGCTTTCAATGCACTTCAGCAAAAATATTCACTATTTTTCTCCATTCCATCCACTTACGTTTCGAACCCGGAAAATTACCATTATCGTTTATGCATGGAGAGTTCTGTTGGGTTTTGTCTGTCTGTTAAAGCGCTTTCAGATGTCCGCTCATGTGATCAAGCGCTGTACAAATAAAGGTTGATTGTTTGATTGATTATCACCACGCCATAACATTTTGACAAAACTAATATATAATTTTAGTCTTTTTTTCTTTTTACAACTATGTTATTAATAAAAAAACATTAGTTTCTGTATTGTTTTATTAGCAAAATTCAATCCTTGCTTTCGCTTTTACCACATATTCTGTTATTACTTGTGGGATGCACAAATTTTTCTTGAAGCGCATCCCAGGGATGCGCTACTTTCTTCAGGTAACATGAAGTTTGGTTCCGTTGAAGTCGCACAAACGACGATGAGTTCAAGTGCATCGGGTAAATTCTACGTCTGATTTCATGCCATTCAGGCCGGATTATTTCCCGACCACCTGGGATGTTGAAGCGTTCTTTTTTTTCTCGGGAGTGGCTCCAGGCCGCCGTCGTCAACTCCCATCCGAAATGTTTGAACGCGATGGCGTCCGGTGAGTCAGCCGAGGGTTTTTTTTGTTTTTTTGGGGGGTTTTTTTTACACGCACACCTACTCTTGCCTGGAAAACGGCCATCGTTTTGTTTTAATGCGGCTGCTTTTTGATGTTGCTTCAGTTGTCAGCCGGTATCTGGTTCGGGAGGAAATCTTCACATGTTCACTTCAAACGCTCCGGGGCGAAAGGATTCCTCCTCCCCGTTTTTTTTGTCAAAAGTGGCTCGTTGGAGGAATGAGCGCTGATTCCGTGACGGCTCCGGTCCAGGTAGAGAAGTAGGTCAGGAAGTATTTAGGATGCGTCCTTAAAGAGATTCCTCAGGCCCACCTGGTGGGCGAGGAGAGTCTTCCAGTTCCTCCGTCGGCTCCTGACCCGATTCCTTCTTCCAGAACTCCTTCTCCGGATTCGGTTTCTCCTGCTAGCGTCTCGCTTGACATGAGGAGCCAAGTGTGAGGAGCTCCGCAGACAAGGGAGCGTTTTGTTCTGGTCGGGCCCGAGGGATTGGGGAGGCCGGCGAGTGACGGGTCCGAACAGATGCTCACACACACACACACACACACACACACACACACACACACACACACACACACACACACACACACACACACACATACACTCCTAATAATTATTTACCTTCATTTCAGGAGGAAAAAAACATTCAGGGAATAAAAATAAATGTGTTTTTTGGGGTTTTTTTATCCTGTAATCCCTGTCAAACCGCTCCAATCTGAATCCAAATCTCTACCGATCGTTAACAGCTGACGACATTTAGATTAGACAAAAATTAAAATGTACAGTTAGCGTTCATGTAAAAGGGGGCCACGAAATCAAAACGTCAGCCGACTGTCTGGAGATGCTTTAACAGCTCCAACCCGATGGAGTCCAAATGTCATCACTTACACTGATTATCCTGAAATTCCTGCAGTCACACACACACACACACACACACACACACACACACACACACACACTACTATTTCCCAACAGGTGCAGGAGGAGATCAAGTCTCACCAACCCTCCCCCCACCCCCCAAGTTCTCGCTCCTCTCCTCCTTCCCGCCTCTTTCGTTCTCAAATTAATGCCGGCGAGAGGCTTTAGACATTTCTGACGTGTTAGCAGAGGAGGGGGTTAGAGTGGGGGGTGGGGGGTGGGGTCTCTAATAATCAGGCAAGGTACACTAATCTCCGATGGCAACATTTGGTTTACCTTAAGCTGGAGGGACAGCTGTATTAAAAGCAGGAATTATCCTAATCAGTTCAACCTCCATCCTCCTCCTCCCTGCTTCACCTCTTTGCATATAAAACTTCCACATTAGGCTTAAGAGTACAACGGCTTAGCCGCTGTACGCCCTACATCTGTCCCCCCCACCCCCACCACCCCACCGATTCCCTGTTTCCTCCCCCTCCTTACATCCGACAACCAATCAGGGAGGAGCAAAGAGGAAGAAGGTGGTTCAAAAATAGTGATGGAGAAAAGTCAAGCTTGGCTTTTTAAGGGTGGAAGAAGACAGGAAGTGAACACCTCCTCTCTCCTCTCTCCTCTCTCCTCTCTCCTCTCTCCTCTCTCCTCTCTCCTCCCCTCCCTTCCCTTCTCTCCCTCGGCACCAGAAACCCGACTGATTACTCCGCACCCCTTTTGCTTGACTGAACCTTCACAATCAGCCGTGGCCGCCAACAATGAGGCCCTGATGAATCAAACATCCATGGCATTAGTTTCACCTTGCTGCCCCGTTCCCATGCGCCGCCGCCTCTTTGTCAGGCCCCAGTTTGATGGGAAGGACTACTGACACTGCTGCACCTATTGATAGATAATTCTGTAAAGACGACCCCCCCCACCCCCCGTCCCGTCCCGTCACCTCCCCCCCAAAAAATAGTCGCCCATTTCTGATTGGTTTGAGGGACGCTTTGTTTTCACCTCTTTAGCTCGGAAGCAGAAACCCGGAGCCGCGAACGGGACCAGGGGTGTTGATCCGGGTGTGATCCGGGTTCTAGGGGCAAGTATTTTCAGGGTCCGCGAGACACATGACAGGGGGGGGGGTCACGATGAGGTCACGGGACTGTTGCTTTAAGACATAAAAGGGAGACCTGGGCTGTTGGTTTTGCGTTCTGTTATCACCAGGAAGATCAAACCCATAGATGCTAACTCGCTAACACACCAGCAGACGCGCTACGACGCTCACAACCCTTTATCATGCTAACGCTAGTCATTACCTGCGGCTAATGGCTAGCGTTAGCACAGAAAACCAACTGCGCTCAACGGACGGTCAGCTGGTCGACCAATGACATCCACTTCCTGTTCATCCTGCTGGACTTCCTCTGGACTGGAGCAGTATTGAGGGCTCCTCTGGTTATCCCAGCATGCTTTGTGGTTGTCCCTGAGCGCATTACGTTAGCTTAGGTAGCTTAGCTTCCATGCAGCCGGCTCACACACAGACATTTGGAGAATTTCCACGGAATAAAAAAAAAAAAAAAAAAAAATCCCTCTTTGTTCGGGCTGATGGCTTCCCTTCAACATGTGTCCGGCCCACCTGTCCACACGCTAATCCCTTAGCCTTATTACAAAACTGTGCAATTAATTAAGGCCTCAATCGGCGGGATTAGTAACCTACATTCAAGATGATACTCCTATAGCGACGCGAGGATCCACGGAAAAGTAGGTTTCCTGGACCCCGCTGAAGGAAAAAATCGTCTGCATTTAAAATTTTTTTTATTTTTTTCAAAAACTGGTCCGATTGTTTTCCAGGAAAATAAGGCGAGCACACGTAAAGGTGGGTTCGGTGCGACAGCAGTGTTATTATCGTTTACAGAGGCATTACAGAGATTAAGATTATCTCTGCTGTATGTTTACAGCAGAATGAAACAGGCCTGATATAATAACCATCAAATCTGGATTAGGTCATTCACAGCAGAGCAGGGAATTTATTCCAATGATTATTGTGAGCAGGCTGGGGCTGCAACACAATCCTGTCTTGGCTGACTCACACACACACACACACACACACACATACACACATACACGCACACACCTATGCATGCACACACGAACACCGCTAGTGTGTGTGTGTGTGTGTGTGTGTGTGTGTTTGTGTACAGGGCCGTTACAAAAGCAGCACAGAAATGACACAATGCAACAGATGATGGACATTATCCCATCAACCTGCTGTTCCTGTACCCACTCGGTCCCCTCTGTGTTCTCTTTGAAAGGACAGCAGGAGTGAGACGGGTGGGGGGGGGGAGTAATGGGAGGTGGGGGAGGACGCACACACACACACACACACACACACACACACACACACACACACACACACACACACACACACACTCACCCTGCACCTGTCACCGCCAGCCTGTCAGAGGAGGAGAAAAGAAACTTCAGCCGCCGCCGAAAAGCTGCAGCCGCCATCTTTAAAAAGCCTTATATGGGAGTTTTTTTGGCTCCTCCTCCTCCTCCTCCTCCCGGAAACCCTTAGGAGGCTCCACCCCTTTTCCAGATTCAAATTTGTGACTTTTGGAGATTGTGTTTTTTTAGGTTCAGGAAAAGGTCGGTGGTTTTTTTTCCCCCCACTAATCCCGCCCACATAATGCTCTGATTGGTCCGGAACACAAGGAATTTCCCAGGTGTGGGAGCTGATTGGTCGGCGCGATGCTTCAGGACGTCCCGCATCAAGTCCAGCTAAAAAACTTGAACTAACCGATGTGGATCCGGGGTAAACCCCGGATGTAAAAATACACAGGTGTAAACCTTCGCCGGAAGGTTAACTTCACCGCTTGTAAATTGCCGTTGCAGCCCCCACCCCTCAATGCCGCCGCCCCCCCCCCCAAGGCACGGGACAATAGGCTCAGCAGTGGCCTGGTGATTGCCTCTTTTCAAATGGAAATGCCGGCCGCCTCTCCTCTGCCAGGTTACCCTAAGCACTGTACAAATTACAGTTTACAAGGCATGGAGGAATAAAAAAAAAAAAAACGGGGGGCAGATCGAGGGAAAATGAGAAGGTGGGGAGGGAGGGTGAGCTAAAAAGGAGAATATCTTTTTCTCTCTCTTTTTTTTTTTTAAATTCGACAAAGTGACATGTAAATTAGCCTTTAAGTGCTCCTCTTTTTTTGGGGGGGGGGGGGGGGGGCTGTGATCGCGCCCTAAATTGTCACAGTCAATTGTGGCCAACAGTCGCTTCATCCGCCGGCTCTTTTGAACAACAATCCGGGGGGGATCGCGAGAGGTGAGAGCGATCGCCTCGCGCCGTAGCGATGCAAAGATGGCGGGAAAGGGCGAGTGATTTACTTCCTGCGCCAGCGTGGATCAACGAGACTCCAAACCGGAGTCTCGTCGCGAGAGGTCACGGGTTCAAGACCCGCCACGCTGCAGCTCCTCCGCAGTATACGTGAAGAAACATGTGGTTGTGAGTGATGTGCACAAACACACACACACACACACAACACACACTTGTTTGTGTTTGTTTGTCACGTTGGGTCGTTACTCAGTTCTACTTCCTGTTTCCGAATCTATCGTTCCAACTCGCGCGTGACGTTGGGGGGCGCTTGTCGAGATTATTCAGATGTTTGATTAATTATTCAGACCAAAAAAAAACCAAAAAAAAAAACGACGTCAATTATTCATCGCGAAGCGGATGGGAAAGTTTGGATCTGTCAGAATCCGAACAGTTTTATTTGTCGAATAGAGGAAATATGGATCCGAGGAGACTCCGCCCCCTCTAAACCCCCAAACCCCGCCCTCCTGAACAACGTATAACAGTAATAAAAACCTGGATGGGATCTACCTGTTGGAATAAAACGGGTTTACTCGCTCTGAAACACAAGCAGCTTCACTTCCATGCCGGCGATCAATACGGGTGAGGAGGGGGAGGAAGAGGAGGATGGGGGGAGGAGAGTGTCTTCATCATTTTCTCACAATAATTCCAGTCTTTGAAGGAGCAGCCAGCCTGACGATAACTATGAATACCTAATTACATCTGTTCAAATGTAATTTACCGCAGAGCATCACACGCTCACGTACATTCAGAGGATGTGACAATATATTTCGCCGCCTTTAACTCCGCCCGCATCTCAACGAACGGCGAGCTCCGCCCACCTGCAACGACTGCTGACGTGACGTTTTTCGGTAGAATTAAACTTTTTTATTTTGTTTGTTTGTTTGTTTGCGTCGTCTTTCCCAACTTTTTTTTTTTTAATTCCGGAGGCCGTCGAGGCGTCCCACGCGTTCCCTGAGAGAACATCCCACCGTCTGATGCGTTCGTCCGTTTCCTCGCCGTCTCCGGACCAATCAGCGGTCGCCACGGCGCCGATTCCAGCTAACAAGAACAAGACAAAAATCAATGCTTTTTTTTTTTGGTGCGAGTGTTTGTTTCTGCAGCAATCTCAGAGAATTCACACACACAACAAACACACACACACACACACACCCTCGTCTCTGTTGCTCGTGGCGAATGTAAACTGCATTCGCTTTGCATGCTGGGAGAGTCTTTAATTGTCCGTCATTCGCTGGGTGTTTCTGGAAGACCCGGCCCGTCGAGAGTTGTTGGTTTTGATGATGCGGCGTGGCGAGATGCGATCGCTGTCATGCCTTAAACACCCCCCCCCCACACACACACACACACACACACACATGCTAAACCCCTGATTAGAACTGGAGGGTTCAGCTCTGGAGACGCCGGGGCCCAGTTTTTGGAATTGTCTGTGACGACAGTTGGAGCGGTATTCCGATGAATCCTCCTGATGATGCGTCAGGATGAAACCATCCCTTCTTATGTCACATGGGGGAGGGACGGCGTGATGTTATTGGGGGTGGGGTGGGGGGGGGGGTGGGGAGGCGTCACGAGTGTCGGCGTGACATCTGACATTTCCCTCCACGTCTGAGACGGCAGCTGATTCCACCAGAGTCCACGTGAGACAGGAAACACATCCTCCACCTTCGCGAGTGTGTTTTATACAAATGGTACATTTGTTTTTGAAGCGTGACCTTTGACCCCTCGTGTCAGCATCTCGACCCCTAAAACCTGCAGCTATGGAATTAAAGTAGAACTAGAAACACCTTTTGTATTCAGATGAAAATGAATCCTGCAATAACTGGAATGGAGCTGCTGTGTTTCTGTGAGGAAGACTGGGCTCCTCTTCATCGCCGCGTCATGTGACTCTCAGATCTAAATTAGGCCAATAATCAGGGACGCCTGGCGGCCGAGCTGTTGAATGCACAACATATACATGCGAGCGTTTGGGTCCCGAGGCGTCTCTTCTTCTCGCCATCGCTCCAAGTGTGTGAAAACATTCATCCTAAATAATTATGGGATGTCTTTTTTTTTTTTTTTTTTTTTTGACCGTCGCCACGTCACGCGTGTTGTTCGGACGAAGCAGGAATTTGTTTCAGTTTGTACAAAATAGGAAGGGAAATTAAACCAAAAAAAATCTTCATTTTAGTAACAGGACGACCCGCGACGGAAGGGAAGCGGCGCCGACCTTTGACCCCCTCGCTTGCATTAGAAAAACGATTTTGAAGTTTGACGTCGGGGCGTAACAACAGCTGACAACGTGGCAACAGAAGTCATAATTAGACCGACGTTCTCCGAACGCAACGAAACATTCCTGCTGCTCCGCTCTGCTGTTTGTGTTTACACTGGAAAAAAATAGAAGAGGCCTCACACACACACACACACACACACACACACATACACTCACACTCATGCTGAGGCAGAGAGGGAGAGAAAATTAGGATTATAATCTTAGTAATCAGCAGTCACGCCTGAGGCAGACAGCTGCAGAACTGCAGAGCTCCAATTTAGGTGTTGGACATTAAAAAGCATTAAACCCCAGCGAATTTCCACTTATTGATTTTTCTGGGGCAACATTTCAACTTGAGAAAACAAAACCACTGCCGGATAAAGCTCCACGTTTTATTCAGCAGCATTCACACATACATTCACAAATAAACACAATTCATTTCACAGCATTTTGTAAAATAATTACAAATCTTTTTTTTTTAATTCTCTTCAGACATTTATTATTTCTCAAAACATCCTAAAAAAAATTTAAAAAAAAAAAATCAACATAAATTGTAATAATTGTGAATTCATGCATTTTTTATTTATTTATTTTATTTATTTGGGGAAGCTCATTTAAATCGATGTATTCATGATGAACCGGGTCTCCGGAAAAAGGTCAAACACCGGCTGTAATCCGGTTTCACCGTGAAAATTCGGACCGAGTTAAAAAAAAAAAAAAGGCGAGAAGTGCCTGAATGGGGACACAGAGCTGGGTGTGTGTGTGTGTGTGTGTGTGTGTGTGTGTGTGTGTGTGTGTGTGTGTGTGTGTGTGTGTGTGTGTGTTTGTTGGTGTGTGTGTGTGTCTCCTCCGTTTACATGCAAACGTCGTGGCAGCAAATTACGCATGACAATAATTCAGCCAGGACTGGATCCGCCGCGACCCGCTCCGGTCCTCCGTCCGCTTAGTAGGATGAGAGGAAGAAGAGGAGGAAGAGGAAGAGGAAATGACGAAATTTAATGATGGGAAACGTTAAAATAATCAGAATAAGATTTTTTTTTAAAAACTTACCGGGGTTAAAAAAAATAATAAAGTAAAAATAAAAAATTCCGACTTTGCTGAATCCTCAAGTTGAAGGGAAGCAAAAGTTGTTTCTGCTTTATTAATACATTTTTATTAATATAATCATTAAAATGATGCTTTTCCTTAAAAAAAAACCCCCTTTGATAGAATAGAAACTGAAAGCTGGATCCGTGATTTCTTTCTGCCACATCGGATTGATTTTTTTTTTTTTTTTTTTTTTTTTTTGACGGGGCGGACGGGGGTGTGTGAGGGAACTGGAGGTGGGGGTAAAACCCAGTTCAGACCCTTGATTGATGATTTAATTAGCCATACAGTGGCGAACTGCAGAAGGACGGGACAAAAAAAAAACAAAAAAAAACCCCAACTTTATTTACATAACCAATCAGGGCGCAGCAAAGGTGGAGCCTCCTCTGCTGCGTTCTGTGCCGCTCGTCAGACATGGATGAGATGCTTTCTCTAATAAATGAGAGCTTCAGCCCGGAAAGTGGCGTCCAGCTCCAAAATGTCCCCTCTAATATTCCCGGAATATCCTCGTGATATTCCTCTCATTCTCCTCCGGCCTTCCTTTCCACTTTTCCTCCCAGCTGATGTCGTCTCTTTCCAGCTCCTCCAGTGGCAGCGGAATAATAAAAAAAGAAAAGAAAGAAAGAAAGGCTGCAGACAAACACTGACGCTGCTGATTGGAGGTTTATTTTACACCAAAATGACACGCGGAACTCAACGCACCTGCAAGCACACCTGATGGTGCAGGTGCGTCACAGGTGACGCGGGAAAAAGGGAATATTTTCTAGCCTTATTATCGAATTTTTAAGTGTGAAACATTTTGGCAACAACAAGTTAAATATTTAAGTAAATTACGCACGATAAATAAAAAAAAAAAAAGAATTCCTTTAGGAAACATGTGATCTTCACGTGTTTTACACTCAAAACGGACATTTTTTACAGCGCAGATCATCCCCAAACCTTTTACAGCAGCTGCCAATTACAATAATGAAGAATCGGTGGCGTCGCCTCCCCACCCCCGGCTCCCGCGTCCCGAATCACCGCGGCCATTTCTGCAAATTAAACGGACTGCAAATGGAAATAAAGAAGAAGAAAAAAAAAATCCTTACATGTTTAGCGGCCGGCGGTGGACGCGCTCCAAGTTTCTCTCCCCACTCCCCCCCACTCCCCCCCACTCCCACACCCGCTTTTCTCTCCACGAACACACACTTGCGCGAAGAAAAGGAGGAAAAAACACACACACTGTCGTCGCCTTGGTCTTTGCTCCGCGTCGAAGCTCGACATAGTTGGTTTCACTCAAAAAGAGAAGAGATGGAGAAAGAGAGAGGGGAGTGAGTGGGGGGGGGAGAGAGGAAGGGGGGAGAAGAGAGGAGGGGGAGAGGAGGTGGGGAAAAAGAAAAAAAAAAAACTTCAACCCAGAAGATGCTCACGTTTGGCTCTCCTCAATTATCCCCTCCCGTGAAGATAGGTGGCGTGCGTTTCAGGGGGCTTCTCGTCTGTGTTACACGGCAAAGAAAAGGAGGTGGAAAGAAAAAAAAATGTCATTAGAAGAGGCGTAACACGTCAGTCCCTACCCAGGTTTGTTTCCTGGAGTGGGTGTAAGACATCAGTTGTAAACCTGCCCTAGCAGGAATAGCGGTCCCTCCCTCCTCCCAACTATTTCTAAGGCTTTATTTCTAAGGCTTTATTATCACCGGTGGAAAAGGATCCGCTCACCGACGCGCTCCGGTATCATCGCAACTCCTCTCCAAGAGCCCTAAAAAGCAGGTATGTGCTTCCATCACCGTTTCATTTTTAAGCGCGCACAGCTTTGGACAATAAACTTCTACAACGACAACAGTTGGAACTTTTACCTGCACAGGTGGAAAAAAGGTGCGCTTCACTTCTTTTTTCTTTTCTATTTTTATCCCGTTTTTTTTAAAAAAAAAATTTTCCTCCTCCGTGATGGAGGAGAAGCGTGCTGGTGGCTCAGCGGAGCCGGGGAGAGAGTGCTTTACGCCGGGGCGCTTGGCGCCGCGTAGCACCGCTATCCTATGGAAGAAAAACCAAAAAAAACAAAAAAAGACGGTCCCGTTTTCCTCCTCAGCTTCTTTTACATTCTGCGTGTTCGTCTTCACAGCAGACCTCCTGTCAGCAACCCGAAAAAAAACACTATTATTATTAATTCAGACAAGCCAGAAGCAGCTTTATGCGCGATTTTTTAAAAGATTTTTCTTTTCGTCCGGAGTCCGATGGCGCATTTTGACAAATATCCTCCCCTCTCATCTGTTATTTATCAGATGTTGACCAACAGCGTTTGGATTTGCTTTATTAAAGCTGGAGGAGTCGTCTCCGGACTGTTTATTGAAGTTGTAGGACTTTTAATCAAACCGCAAAGCGAAAGGCTCAGCTTCACTTTTTTCTTTCTTTTTTTTTTAACCGTCTTGTTTCGTGTAAGTTCCCCGAAAAATGTGACACTAATTTGATTTATTAACTTGTTTCGCCTTCTGAGCCAAAGCTTGAGCGCAAAAAAAAAAAAAATCAAACAAACTCGGAAACAAATGCGTCCACTTTTGGATTCCAAAAAAATATAAAATAAGACGATAATTTTATTGTCCTTTAAATCTGATTACAAAATTTCAACGAAATTGTGAAACTTTCCAGAATTAATTTGCAGTTCCGGTTTAAACGCTGTAGCCTTAATTGAGTAATTTGCTAATTTAAAAAAAAAAAAAATTTAAAAAAAAAAATTGGGATGGTCTCGTCGCTGCTGCTGCTGGAGCCGATCAGCTGAAAATCTAAATTAGATGGACGCTCCCTGTCAGACTTTGACTCACGGCTGCGTCCACATTTTCTGCACCATCTTGTTGAGCGGATCTCCACCCTAATACCCCACATTGTTGGCGCTGTTGTGTGTGTGTGTGTGTGTGTTTCCCGTCAGATATCAGGCTGAAAAATCAAGGAATCGAGTCCATGCGAGCTGCCATCTGATCCCACACACACACTTATCAATGAAGCAAGAGATCATGGCGGATGGCCCGAGGTGTAAGAGGCGAAAACAAGCCAACCCGAGACGGAAAAACGGTAAGAAAGCGACCGTGGAGAGGGGGTGTTTGGTGGTTTGGACGGAGCATTTCGGGGGTGAGGGGGGGTGGGGATGTGTTTGGATGGACGCCCGGTGTGAAGGTCTCCACTGCGGGTCAGGGGGTCTATGAACGTCCGCTGGCTGGTGCGCGTTTCTGCCTTCTCCTTTTTACGCAGGGATAGAGGCACTGTTGTCCGGGGACAAAGTGTGCGTAAAGGCGGTGGGTGGAACGAGTAGGAATCAAATCTGAACAAATGTTTGTCTTAGTATTATTATTTTTTATTATTATCTCTATTTTTTTGGGGGGGGGGGCGGTGAAGTTAGTTGGAAACTTATGGATGTTGGGGAAGTTGGAGCGGAGCGGAGCCGGCTCGCTTCTTTCTCCCCGGGACTAACCCCGGCTCATGGGGGCACCGAGTGTCGGCCGGTCAGCCTGTCCCCCCCCCCCTCACCTCCCCACCTCCACCGGGGCCGGGGGGGGGCAGCCTCCGCTGCGCCCCCCCGGCAAGTCCGACCTTGTGACTTGAGTTGAGATTTTGTTTTAATCCACGCGTAACGCGACGTTTTTATCTTTATTTGGGGCCTTTAACATCACCCCCAATAAGGCATTTTCAAGTGACCCCCCCCCCCCGCTGCTTTCCTCTCCTTCTTCTCCTGCACACACACACACACACACACACACACACACACACACACACACACACACACACACGTTCGGTGAATAATTAACGGTTCTCTTTTAAACCTGCTCTCCTTTAAAAGTTTACCCTCATATTTAAATCGGATCCCTAAATGCGGGGCATTAATTGGTTGCTGGGGGGGGGGGTAGATTTGTTGCGTTTCTTCCCGCGTTTGACTGCTCAGTTTTTCCCACAAGAGGCAAATCTGCAGTGACATTTCCTGGCCCCCGTTATTCCTGATTATTCCATAAAGGCTCCAAAAAAACCCCACACTGGAGCAGCGCGTAAAAAGCAGCCAGGCTGTGATTCAGCCTTTTATTTGCTGTCTCCATAACAGTTGTTTTTTTTTTTTTTTAAATCTCCTGCCCCCACTGCTTATTTATCTGGATCAGATTTCATTTATTGATCTCACACAATCGATGTCAGACAAGCATTTTGTTCCACATTAAATAGCAGAGTAGCAGAAGTAGGAGCTGGAGACTTCCTTTATCCACTGTTAATATTAGAGGTTAAAAAAAATAAAAATAAAAATAAAACCTGGGCAGCGTTTGGACACCTGACAGCCTGATTAGCTGCTGCCACCTGTTTCGTAAAGAGAGGCACCAAAATGCAGAATTACATCAAATAATATTAGCACATTTTCACACCTTTTAACGCTCGCAGGAGACGGAGCTCTGGCAGGCAAGGCCGGATTATTTTTACTCCCATCCTGGAGTGTAAAAATTTAATACCGTCCTGCTTTTTTTTTAAACGTGAGCCCCATTTTTTTTGGGGAGGGGGTCTATAATGACTGCATCTCTGGCTGATGAACCCCCTCCTACCCCCCTGCTCACCCCCATCCACCCCTTTGGGAATGCTTATTGAGGCTTGGCCTCTCTCTGTCCTCTTCCTGCCTGGCTCTGGAGGATGGGATGGCAAGGGGGTGGGGGGGGGGGGGGGGGGGGGGCGAGCCGAGCCGCGGCCGGCGGGACGGTCTCCTCCAAAAAAAAAACTAAAACGCCTCGACGAATGCAGACACACACACACACACATGGTTGGGGTGGGGTGGGGGGGTTTCTCCTGCTTCAGCAGATGGAAGAGGATGGCGGGGGGGGGGGGGGGTGGTGGTGGTGGTTGCAACCAGACTAACCAACAAATCTTATGAAGAAACACAAAAGAACAATTTCATCTAATTGCTGTGATCGGCCTCTGAAATCACAGCCTGTCGTTATTTTAAAAAAATACTTTCTGTTTGGAGGAATTTTTTATTATTTTCTCTCCTCGTCGGATAAAAATATCAGGGATTTATCTGGATGTTTGGGGTTTTTTTTTCCTGCATCCGTGCCAATTAGTATTAATGAGGCGTTTGCTCACTAAGTTGTCTCAGCAGTGACATTCTCCTCCTGATGACTGTTGGCCTTCAGGCTTTGGAGGTGCTACAGTAGCTCCTCTCGCTCACTGCCCATGCCTGTCATGTGGTATTTAACCACAGTCCATGACTCCTCTTCCTCACGCCGCTGTGCACACACACACACACACACACACACCAAAACTAGAGTTATCAATATTCAAAAAAACAGAAAAAAAATCCACTTTTCCCAGGTGTTGCTTGTCGGACTCCAGCTGTGGGCGTCCCGACAGGAGAACGCTCCGACATCCTCGTCCTGGTTTTACTCCGATCGGGCGCCGTCGTCAGAACCCTCCCCAGAAACGTTTGTTTATTCCTCTGTAATCACGTTGTTGTTGGAGGTTTTTTTTTTTTTTTTTTTTTGATTCAGATCAAATCGCCCTCGCCCGAGGAACTAAATTCCAGATGTTGCATAATAATCCTAATAAAGCCTCTCGCTGCCTTTTTTTTTTTTTTTGCCCCCACATGTTTGATACGGTCGCTCACTTTTTTTGAAGTGTTTTTAAAAAAAGAAAAAAAAAATTTCTCCGTGTTCCAAATGACATTTCAGAGCTGGGACACCCGCAGAAAGGCACCGATTACATAATCTGAGCAGCAGATAGAGCCCCCCCCCACCCACCCACCACCACCACCACCGCTCCGGCTCTGCAGTTTGATATAATAGTCTCAGTGTGGTTATTAAGGCTATCACACATTCAGGCTTAAGTTGGAGGAAAATAGTGTGTGTGTGTGTGTGTGTGTGTGTGTGTGTGTGTGTGTGTGTGTGTGTGTGTGTGTGTCTCTGTGTGTGTGTGTGTGTGTGTGTGTGTGTGTAGGGGGGGGTAGCCTTGCTTTCAGACCCAGACAATGGCAGATTTCTGCCAGTCTAAACAGTTTGTCCATCTCCATTATTCCCCGGCCTTTTTAAAGTTCTCTTAACTGGGGGTGGGTGGGGGGGGTGGATGAGGAGGGGGGGGTTAGAGGCGGGTGGGACAAGGTGCTCCCTTTCTCTTTCTACCCCCCCCCCCCATCACCCCCCATGAATTTCCCTCCTCAAGGTAGGGGCAGCTTCGGATGAACGGGGAGAAGGAGGGAGGATGGCAGGTTTAGCGGGGCCGCTCACGGACGATTGATCGTCGGGGGGTAATGTGTTCATTTGCATGTTTATGGTGGGGATGTTGGGAGTCCTCGCCCTCCTGATGCCACCCCCCCCCCCCCCTTTTGCAGGAAGGAGTATTCTGTGGTGTTTTCATGTTGGCGGAAGTGAAGGATTATTTAGTTTAAGCGAGTGAAATAATTACGGAGAGATATTTCAGGGGCCGGCAGGATGTCGGCGTGCTGCTGGGGAGGGGGTTGAGGGGGGGGCCCCGTTGTGCCGCCGTGGATTTTTCTAACCTTGTGGATGAATCAAAATAGACGCATTAGTCCTTGTGAGACGGCGAGCAGGTTTTCCCTCAATGCAGGCTAATAAGGAGGCATATTTGTGCTGTCACAACTACATTGCACTTTGGCGTGCTGCGTGAGGCCTTATTATTTTCCGGAGCTCGCTTTATTTATTCATTTTATTTATTTATTTTTTTATGCATCACTCCATTTTTTCTTTTTCCTCTCCTCTCCTCTCGGCTGCAGTCGTCACACGCTAAATATATCCATCTGCTCCAAGTGTGTGAGTCAAGTGTGCAAAGCCAAGCACGCAGAAATGAATGGACTTCCCTTATTGTGATTTAGCTTTAGCATATAGCTCAGGCTCCTCGCTGCTTTTGGGGGTGGGGGTGGGGGGTGGGGTCCTATTTTTTTATGCAGATGATTTTTTTTTTTTTCGTCTGTGTGTGTGTGTGGACGTGATGTGTGTGTTTTTTTTGTTGTTTTTTTGGCGTGGTGTCACAGAGATGCAGTCAGAGTGATACCTCTGTCTTATTCAGCACATCCTCTGATAGGTGCTTTCCACCAGGAACTACATCGGCACGCACACACACACACACACACACACACACACACACACACACACACACACACACACACACACACACACACACACACACACACACACACACACACACAGACACACACACACACACAAACACTTTGATACGGCACATAAAAGCAAATAACATGGTTTGTGGCTGCACACACACACACACACACACACTAATGATCATCTCAACTCCATCCTGGACGCCGGACAAGAAAACTTTCCCTCTACCCCCCCCCCCCCTGCCCCTCCAAAAAAACACAAAAAACCTTTTTTGACACATTTTCTGTTTATTCCTTTTTTTTTTCTTTTTTTTTTATTCCTCTTCCCCCCCCCACCCCTCTCCCGTCGACCGCCCTGCTTGCGTGAAGATATTTTTCGCCTGGCGGCCAGAGAACACACACTCTTGGAGGCACGGCGAGCCCAGACCCCTGACACCGCGGGTCTTTGGAATGCCTTAGGTACGATTTCACTTTCGCTCACATCAATGCTGACCTGAATGCCTTTCATATCTGATCCGCCGTGTCTCTCCTGGTAAACATCCCCCGGGGGGGAGAACAAAGAAAGGAGCTCCTCTTCTTCTCCTTCTTCTCCTTCTTCTTCTTCTTCTTCTTCTTCTTCTCCCTCTTAATCACAATTCAGCCCCCTTTCGCCGCCAGCAGCAGGGCTACGCATTTGCATTCAGCATCAGAAAAGGGCCTGAGATGAAAAGGGGGTGAGGGGAAAAAAAAAAAAAAAAAGCAGGGAGGGGGGAGAGAGAGAGGAGGGAAAAAAGGAAGAAGAGGAAGGGAGAAAACAGGGGAGGGGGGGGCAGAAAAAGGGTGGGTGGTTGGTGGAGGGAAATAACTAGGGTGTTTGTGGTTGTTTGTTGGTCGTCCCCTGGTTACAAGCCTTTTATAGCCTCTCTACTCTAGCAGGGACCTGGACCCCCCCCACACACACACACACACACACACACACACACACCCATGACAGACAGATAGTGTTACGAGATGGCATGCCCACACTATTCGTGGCAACTCGCACTTAAGAAGAAGAAGAAAAAAATCCTGCTGCGCCCCCCACCCCCTCACCCCACACCCCCCCATACCCTTGCTGGATGGAGCTCAGAGGAGGCGATGGGAGTCGGGAGCAGGTGTCGGGCTTTTCTCTTCGGTGTCAAAAAACGTGTCTTCTCTTGAAATCAGGTGGTTGAAACGGAACCTTTAAGACGAGCGAGGAGGCAAAAACACACACAATAGCTTCTGTATGATTAGCAGGGATATCTTTATCATCCAATTCCCAGGCTGGATGTATGCAAATCTTAAGCAAAGATGGGGGGGCAGGAGATGATGAAAGGGAGGGGAGCTCTCTTTAAATGGCGTCATGTGATATGGATTCTTTCTCCCCCCCCCCCCCTTTTCTCTCTCTCTCCCCACAACTTTTTTTTTTTTCTTCTCATTTTGGTTAAGAAGAGGGATTATCGGTACACCTTCCCTCCCTCCCTCCTTTCTCTTCCCTCCCCTCCTTGGCCAAGCTGCGCAGGATTTAGGCAGATTTACTTCAGCAAACACCTTTGGACACTGGGGGTGTGGGGGGGGGGAAGTCTGTTTGCAGAAGGAGCCTTTTGTTCCGAGAGGTTCTGGATAATGCCTTACCAGGCAGCCGTGATATTAACCCGTGCTCTGCGGAGATCTGCAGGCTGCCGCGGCGTTGGCGTTGGCGGTTGCGGCGGCGGCGGCGGCGTAGGGGGGTTAACTCTTTGCTGTTTGTGTGGCCGTGCCCTCCTACCCTTCCCGAGGGTAAAAAAAACAAAACAAAACAACAACAAAAAAGGCTTCTAAAGCCGCCGGATTTGGGAAGCGGCGTGTGATTTTTAGTGACGGGACACAAGCTGCAGAAGTTACAGTATATTCAGGGTGATGCACACACACACACACTCACACACACACACACACTCACACACACACACTCACTCACACACACACACACACTCACACACACACACACACTCACACACACACTCATATACACACGCCGCAACTGCCAAGAACACTGAAATCGAGAGCGGCGCCTGACTCACGCTGAGGCATGAATCAGCCAATCGCGAAGCCAACTCCATCCAGCGACTCCCCCCCCCCCCCCCGGCGTGGTTTTTTATTTTTTTTATATATTTTTTTAAACCGACGCCCCTTCCTGTTGTAGCATTATTTAGCATGTTTAGCATTTGCATGACAATAACTGGACGTCAAAATCCGGCGCAGGTTTTGAACGCCCCCCCCCCCACCCCCATCTTGGAGCAGAGGCGGGTGCAAAAAAAAAAAACGAGGCAGAGATGATGGAGAGTGATGGAGCAAAGGTGACAGACGTAAAGGTGTTTACTGGCAGCGGCGGCGTTCTGCCTGTCAAGGCCCTTCGCCCTCCTCCTCCTCTTCCTCGCTCGCTGTCGGGGTGGGGGGGGGTGACAGGTGACACCAATCTGCCGGCGGCGTCTGCTTTTATTTCATGCGTGTTCTTCCTGCCTTGTTTTGGGGTTTTTTTTCTTTTTAAATATTTCACTCCCTGCAATTTTTTGACCAGAAATAAAAAAAAAAAAAGAGGCGAACACAGAAATTGGAACTTCACTGGTCCGGCAAATAATTGCATGCATTTTTTGGACGTCTTTTCATTTGCGCGCCTCTCTTTACCCTGAGCCCACATGTTTTATGCATTGCGTGGGAGGGGAAAAGATGCTTTTTTTTTTTTTTTTTTTCGGAATATCACGCCTCATTTGAGTCTTTCTCAAGTGAAAACACAAAGTCTTCATCCCGCTGCTCGCACTCATCGGCCGTCGCCACCAAGGGTTCGCCTTCCGGTCCCCCTACATCTTCCATTTTTAGCTTTAAAGAAAGCGTCTACCTGTGAAGCTCCGCCTCCGACGCTCACACCTATATATGTGTGTGTGCGCGCACACACACACACACACACACACACTCTTTGATGTGTGTTTTGATTGTGGAAGAGCTCCTCCTGGCAAGGTCACGGCAATCGATAACAGATCTCCAGATTAAGGGCCGGTGTTTCCAACCCGTCCCACCTTCAGCGCGGCGATAGAACACGCTTTTTTGATCAACGCTCGCTCCAGCTTCCCCGCCACCGAAGGCTCCGCCTCTCTCTTTTTTTTTTCTTTTTTTTTAACAAGCTCTCGTCGGCGCTCCGGTTTTTTCCCACCCCCCTCGTCTGACGTCGGGGTAAATTCAGACGCGTTATCTCGGTTTAATTGCGGATGATCGGCGAGCCAGATTAGGGCAAAATTAGGTCGTTTTTGCGGTTGTACAAATTTCACTTCGCCTTCCACGCTTTCATCTCGCCGTTGATCAAGCACCTTTTTAAGCGGGGGGGGTGGGAGGGACGGGGCTGCAGCGGGAAGAGGAAACGGTCCCAATTACAGCCCCTGTTACTCAAACATACTTTTAACCTTTGGTGAGAGTGAGTCAAGGAGAGAGGGGGGAGGAGGCGGGGGGAGCATCCTCCCCCGTTACATGTCGTGTGTGTGTGTGTGTGGGGGGGGGGGGGGGTTGGCGGACACGCACAGACAAGATGAGCCGCTCGGAACTCGGGGGTCCTCCTGACCCAGGAAGGTCAGGTCTGGTCGTGGTGGTCGGGGTTCTGCTGCGCCGTCTTTAACAGAAGGTTCTCATCCACCACCCACCCCCTCCCATCCCTATTCCCCCCCCCCGGGACGCTACTTCCTTATCGCGGCGTCTCGCTGCAGCATTCCTGAGATAAAGCCGCTCCACTTTGTTATTCTTACTACTTAGTGCTTCAGGAATTAGCATGTTCGTCAAAGCTGGCCTTGTCCCCCCGCCCCCCACCTGCTCTCCCCCCCCCCATATTGGTGGTCGTCCGTTACATCCGGGACGGGACAAGCCGTTACCCTGCCTTCCTGTGAGTTACCTTTATCTCCTCCCCCCCGACGGAGGGGTTACCTTTTCCCAATGGCGCAAAATTGACTTGACATAACTGTTCATCAGCCGCCACCACCACCCTCCACTCACTGCTAACCCCCCCCCCCTGCACACCCCAGGGTAGTTTGCATCCAATCAGAATCAGTCAAGCTTCACGTGGAAATTGGCAGGCCAGAACCTGACGGTTAGGGGGGGTGGGGGGGCTCCGTTAGCGGTTAGCGGCTAACAAACCGGTTCAAACCAGATCCGTCAGACGGGTGTTCTTTGTTATTTTTGGGGGCGTGTCCAACATAAGCGTGTCACTTCCTGTTTTTCACAAAGTCCAGATTTCAGGAAGAAAAATATAAAGTTTGAATTGAAAAGTGTTTTATCTGTGTTAGCGTTAGCCTTTAGCTAACAGCAGGGCTGGACGGGGTCACACACTCCTCACACACACTCCTCACACACACTCCTCACACACACTCCTCACACACACACACTTCTCAAACACACACTTGTCCCACGCGCTTGTTACACACTCCTCACACACTCCTCACACACACATTCGTCACACACACACATTCGTCACACACACACACACACTCCTCACACACACTCCTTACACACACACACACACACACACACACACACACACACACACACACACACACACACACACGTTAATTGCCTTCAGCAGCAGACGTGTTTCAGTCTCCCTCTGAAGCTCTCGTTTCTTTTCCTCGGTGGGACGCCATCACCGCCCTGTGATGAAACTTTTAGTGACTCTGCTGCTCCAGTTCTGTCGTCACGTCACGGCGCCGCTGGAACGCCCCCGACCACCCCCCCCCCCACAGCCGCCGTTTGCTCTTCTTGAGGTTGTTTTTATTCATCGTCTGCCCGCCTTTATTTTTACCTTTCCTTCGTCTTAATCTCTCTGTCCTTCCGCCCCTCCCATCCTCACATTTTGCCCCCGTCCGGGGGCCGAGCGTCGACGGGCTGATGGCCGTCGGACGGGGCGGCATTGAGGTAAAACGGTGTGACGGCAGAGTTTTGTTAAGCCGAGAACAAAGACTGGGAGACGGTGGGCCGAGCCTTTGTTCCGGCGCCGGATCGGCCCTCGCCACAGTCCTGCAGGATTTAATGCTCTGTTTACCCCCAGCCCATCGCCGCTGATGTTCAGGGGCGGGGGGGAGGGGGGGTGCTTCCTGCGGGACTCACCTCCGGACGGCTGAAGACCAACTGTCAAACCCACAGCTCGTCGTGTGTGTGTGTGTGTGTGTGTGTGTGTGTGTGTGTGTGTGTGTGTGTGTGTGTGTGTGTGTGTGTGTTCTGACCCCGCCGGCTTCAAGGCCTTTTATTTAGAAGTTTAACTAAAAATTACATTTAAGAGTCAAAATGAGCACCATGCATGTGTGTGTGTGTGTGTGTGTGTGTGTGTGTGTGTGTGTGTGTGTGTGTGTGTGTGTGTGTGTGTGTGTGTGTGTGTGTGTGTCCAGGCCGTTGGAGTTCTCCTACACGCTCTTTGGGCAAACTGAAAACAGCGCTCAGTGGGATTAGAGCCCGATTGCTGCCCCCCCGGGGGAGAGGGGGGGGGGCGGTTTGGAAAAGGCAGCACAGGAGGATTCTGGGAGTTTTTCCTACCCCATAGCGGTTCCTCCTATCTAGGAAGACCCGCTGACGAAGGATCCGGGTGGAAAGCTTTGCCCGGACGGCGGTTTTGTGGAGCTTTAAATGTGACTTCTTTTTATTTGTTTGCGTCTGGGAGGCGACGGCGGCCGATGAAACGTTCCTACTTTTACTACGACTTTGACACGGACGTAAAAAAACCAAGTTTGGGGGGTGGGGGGGGGGGGTGGGAGAACAAGGGGCGATAAACAGCGCTGAACGCGCCGTGATCAAACTGATGATATTTTCACGAGCGCATAAAGATTATGAGTCCATTCCAGTCGCACCCATCTGTGCTTTCATTCACCACTGAGGGGGGGGGGGGTGACTTTCTCTCGGTTAAATAGTTTGTTAAGGTCATGGAGGAGGTGGGGTGGCGACCCTAACGCCTTTTCTGATTGGCAGCGGGGGGGGGGGGGGGAGGGAGGGAATCTGGAATAAACGGGTTAAAGGAATGAAAAATTTTGGGTTTTTTAACATTTTTAAATTTTTTTTGGAAGCAAAACAATTAGAAAATTACGGCAGATAAAAAGTGAACGGCGCCAGTATTTATGCAATCAACATAACGAAGAAACAAAACAATTTAATGTGGAAAAATCATCATTCATCTGCATTATAATTGCTTCTCTTTCACATCTACGGGGACGGTTAATTAAAATTGTGATTAAATGCGGCGGCGGCGCCTCAGAAGTCTTCCCCCTAAACAGGTGCTACAGAATTTAAAAGTAAAGAGAAAAAAAAAACTAATTAGCATTGGAAATTGAGAAATTGCCGGCAAGAATCAGTGTTAATTTCACTCACTGATGAGGTAATTTATAAAGGGGGGTGGGGGGGTGGGAATCAGCGTAGACTCCCCTGCCCGTCTCTCTCCCCCACCCTCTCATCGCCAGCTTTCCCAGCATGCAGGTGAAGCTGTTTGGAAAATATTGAAGCTGTTTGGTATTCCGAAGGACGTTCCGCACACACCTTCCCCCACCCCCCACCCCCCACCCCCGGGTGGATAAAAGCGGGCGGGATGAGGAAGGGGCGGGGGATTCACTTCCTGTTCCGGCTGGATCTCATGTGTAGATGGTGCGTGTTCACCTGTGTAACAGGTGTGTGATGCCAGGAGGAGGAGGAGGAGGTCGTTTGGCTTCGGAATGCCGCCTCCGGCGCCTCCTCCATCCTTTGGAGTCGGTCCTGAGGAGAGAGGAGAGGCGTCACCTAGGCCTCCGATAGACTCCGCCCACCTGTAGTTATCATTTATTTTGAATTCCAGCTGAGAGAAATGTGCGCAAGGAATCTGAAACCATCATTTAGTTTTCAAGCAGCTAAACCCTCCTCCTCTTCTTCATCTTCCTCTTCCTCTTCCCCCCCCCCCCACTCGGAGTCAGTCCACTGAACAGGTCAGGCAGTAAGTGACAAGGTATTTCGTCGTTTTGTGAACCTTTGCCAGACTGATTGTTCTGTGCAAGTGTAGTGTAACTGAGCTGCTTGTAGCTCGACGGAGTGTGGAAAATAAGATCGAGGACTGATCCCCCCCCCCCCCATTCTCCCCTCCCCCCCCCGTCTGGTTTTACAACAATGTGAGATAGTAAAATAGATATCTGCCTCGCCGGCGCTGCTGTCGCTTTCCATACGTTTCCGTTCCACCTGACGGCTCGCGCCGTTTACACTCGCACCGGTTTGACCCCGTGACCGCTTGTATGTCATTACCGGGGTACCCCCCCCCACCCACCCACCACCACCACCCCCCTTTACCCTCAGAGGTTCTGGGAGCTGTCGACACGTTTCTGCACCAGTGGCACCAGTAGATTCCTACTGGTGGGTTTATAGACTCCATCCCGTCAACGCTCGCTCGCCCGTTTGTGATTTATTCAGCTTCTGTTGGGTTTTACTGGAGCGCCTTTATTACCGAAGAGGAAGTACATCCTCAGTTTGCCCCCCCCCCACCCCGCCGCCCCCTGACATCTGCCCCCCTCTCCTGGGTGCGTCGAGAGAAACGTCAGTTTTCTGGAGGTGGAAAGGATTTCTACAAGTTCAGAAACCCCAAAAAAGGGAGAAAAAAAAAACCCTCCGGGGGGGGGACATGCGACGACACTGGGGGAGGAAACAATTCCTAATGTGAGGAAAAGGTGGGGTGGGGGGTGGGGGTGGGGATGGCGGAGTTGTTTATGTGCACATAATGCGAGTGTGTGCGCCGGCGAAAGCGCCGCAAATGGGAGAAGTATGCGTGGGTTCCTCAGGTAACAGGATTACGTGGGCACGTAATTGATCCATTTGGGGGGAGAAATGACAGGCTCTAAAGGGGCCCCCGCTTCGGAAGATGGACTTTATGAAACAGGCATTCGTAAATTCAAAGGAATCAATACGTCAATTTTATTACATCTCCGGGCCAGATGGGCATTAAAGGCACGGCTCATCCCTGTGCCTCCATCATCCTCCTGCATCCTCATCATCATCATCATCATCATCATCATCGACCCCCCCCCCCTCCTCAAAGAAAGCCAGTCAGGTGGTTCCACCTTCCTCTCCGAGTCAAAGGTCCTATGTGGGTTCTGCTTCCACTGTCCGTGCACGTTGCATGCCTCCACCCCACCCACCTTAGTGGGGAGGGTTATCCATGGTGGGATCACGTATCGTCGTGGCAACCGCATCAGCTGAGATGTTTGCGGATGCAGCTGTTGACTCGACACTATTATTCCCTCAGAAGAAGGAATAAAAACGAGCTGCCAGCACAATAAAGTCTTTCAATGTGGAGGTTTTTAGACAGAGGGGGGTAGAGGGAGGGAGTGGGGGTGGGGGTGGGGGTGTGGGGGGGGGGGGGCAGATTAAGCATTCTGCATTTCCCTCGCTAAAATATTCACGTTTCATTTAAATACAACGGCATCCCGGGCAAAAATTTAATTACCATCCAGAGCTATAATGCAAATGAATAATGCAGCGGCGACTGATGCAAACGGATAGAAATATAAGACGCGTCCAGGAGAAGGTGAGGGAATGGGGGGGGGGGGCTGGAGGGGGGGGGGGGTTAAAACGCTGGTTTCAGAAGAGGAGGAAGGAGAAGGAGGAGGCGCAATTAGGGCCCAGGCTTCCCGGCATTTGCACAGGATTTTTCCTTCTCCCACTCCAGTTAGTTCATTTTTTTTGGTGGGGGGGGGAGTAAGTAAATAATAAGAAGTTGGTGATGCTTGCATTTTTAATTCCAGCGCGCCCCCCCCCGCCCTCCTGCACTTTTTTTTTTTTTTTTTTGCGTGTGTGTGTGTTCAGTTCACTGACTGACATCTGCTATCAATGCTAAGCAGGTGTTCCCGTGCAAACAGACGTGCCCACCCCCACCCACCCCCCACCCCCTGTTTGTGTTTCGCCGGTCCCCGCCACCGTGCACCCAAATGAGCAACGTGATTAAGAATCCTGTAAATTTTTGAAAGGAAACGGATGGCTGCCCGGCTAGAACGTAATTACACCGCCGCCGACATCCGCAGCTCGCCGCCGCAGCAGCCAGAGCCAAAGCAACAGCAGAGAATTAATAATATATAATGGCATCTTTCCTTGTAATTCATAAATGAAATAAAACCAAGGAGGAGGAACCGCTGGTGACTATTTTCTCTCTCTCTCTCTTCGGGGGGGGGGGGGATGCGAGGAGGAAGAGGAGCAGCAGCGGTAATTTTCAGAAATTGAGTCGATCATCTTCTTTCTTTCTTTTACTCCAACTTGTAGTTGGCTCCTCCTCCCCGTTGATGATGTCACCAGAAAGGGCGATGATGTCACGTCACGCTCCGCCTCATTTATATCCGTCTGCCGGCACCCGCCCTCGGTGACAGGTTGTGCTACCCCCCACCCCCCACCCCTCCCCCGTGCCTGGAAACGGTGGGGAGGCCACGCCCTCTCTAATCAGACCAGAGATGGTCGCGTCCCGTTCGGATACACGATAATTACCCTAATCTGGGATGGTGGGGGGGGGGGATCCGACAATTATATTAGGTGTGTGTGTGTGTGTGTGTGTGTGTGTGTGTGTGTGTGTGTGTGTGTGTGTGTGTGTGTGTGTTCAGCGTGCGGCTCATGATATGAAATAATAAGGTGAAGTGAAGCCGTGAGTTCATTGGGTTTGCTGCTGGGTGGGAGGGGCATGTGGCGGGAGCAGGGGGCGGGGCAGGAGTGACAGGAACACCTGTTTGAGCTGATCAAGCCGGTAGCTTAGCCTAGGATAGCATAGCATAGGATGCTACATGCTAAGGTACTTTTATTTGTATTCATCCTCTGATTGGACAGCTGGACGATGACATCATCACCAGATCCACATCACACCCCGATCTGGGTCTGTTGCTGCTATTAGCGTAGCACATAGCTAGCATCTGATGTAGTAGATGCTAGCCATGTGTGGCTAGCTTCATGTTAGCGTGCTAATGTTGCTAACAGCGTTGGCTAACTACCTCCGTCCATCTCATCCTTTCCTCCTCCAGCTGCTGGAAGATGCTCCGGGTCGCCCTGTGTATGGGGTGAGGGGTGGGGGGGGGGGCAAACTGGAATCAAGGGGGCAATTGTGTCTGGTGCCAGTCAGTCGTAATTAAGAGCAGGATGGGGGGGTTGGGGAGGGGGCGCCGGAGGGACGCACACTCGCATCGCATCTGATGGACCTCCAGACATAAAGCACATGTAGCCGTGCTCGAGCCCCCCGCCATACAGAGCAGCTCACCTGAACATAATGTCTGGGGGGGGGCCGCAGGGATGCAAATGAGGCCGGAGGTTAGCGTGGGAAAAGAGGAGCGGGGCGGCTGGGACTAGGTGATCCTCCGGGCAGGGGGGGGGGGGGCCGGCCTCAGGAGGGACCTTTGTTTCCAGCCCTCCCCCCCCGCCCCCACCAACTCCTCCATCACCCCCCCCCCCAATCCGGCCTAGCAGATAGAGAAAAGCAGGGATGCATGCTTTCCTGAACAAAAGGAGAGGTGTGTGTGTGTGTGTGTGTGTGTTACTCCTTCATTCAGACGGTTTTCACGCCAGCTGACAGATTTGTTGTGTCACACACACACACACACACACACACACACACACACACACACACACACGGGATTGTGTGTGTGACGACGGCTGTTTGCGTTGCTTTTATTATTCAGCGTTTTTGTCCTCTTTTTATTCATCACAACTGTCCACAAGTTAATTTTAGCAACGTTCTTCTTTCTCTTTTTTTTTTCCGGTACCCATCATCCTCCTCCTCCTCCTCCTACTCCTCCTCCTCCTCCTCCAGGTAAGCGCTCCTCATGCATGAATGTGACATGATGTAAAAGCACCTGAATTAGCTCCTGACACGCACCCAGCCCGTTGCATAATTTCTCTTTACACGGCGGCGGCGGCGCGTTCAGACCTCCTAGCCCGGGTGAATTCTTTAGCTGTAACGCGGAAGGGAAATATTGCTTTGTGAACAACATGATCTCATAAATATTTAAAGGCGTCGGATGCGAGCGAAGCTGCAAAAAAGAAAAAAAAAAAAAAAAAAAAAAGGAGGAAAAAAATAACAACTCCAAAACAAGATGCTCGGCGTGAGCGCGGGAGATGCAACCTGTTAGCCGTAGCGGCGGCGGCGGCGGCGGCGGTGGACGCCGCCCGCCATACCTCTCTCTCTCTTAATTATTATTTATTGGCACTACCTCTGCCTCCCCTTCGCCTTCATCGCCTTTCTAAATAATTCCTACAAACGAGGAGGTTTTCTCCTCCCGCACACACACACACACACACACACACACACACACACACACACACACACACACGCCGTCTCAGCTTTCACTCATCAAAGTTTAATCGAAGACGCGTTTTGGTTTTTTTTCTCGAATAAAGCACACTTAAAAAATTTAGATGCAAATTATTTTGCATTATTCATGACTCCTGCCGGTCCTTGTAGATTTAAACATTTGCGCGGCCACCTTGATTCCAGTAATTACCTATGCCTCGCCTGGCCCCGTCATGAATAAGGTATTTCCTACAAGCAAGAAGACGCGCCTGATGAGCTTTTAAAGTGGCTTGCTCGCCCCCCCCCCCCCACACACACACACACACACACACACACCCCCTCCAACTTGTGGATTGCTTCTCCTTGCATGAGTGGTCAGAACACGCTTTCAGGTGGAGGGCGGGGCTCCTCATCGCTCCTGCTGATGATGTCATCAGGCTGATAACTACGCCGCGGATCCTCTTAGCGGTCCAGATCAGATCAGATGCATCGGTTTGGAGCGCGATCCGGCCCCCCCCCCACCCATCTCCGCCCCCCCATCTTTGTGTCTTTATCCATTTCGCTCTGAAGGATCTGGAAGTGTTTCACGTCTCAGCAGCTTAGCGCCTCCTTTAAGCCCCCGGCTTTGAATCTTCCTGACATAACAAGGGAACTTTAGCCTCTTTACCTGAAGAGCTGTCTAAATCTCACCTGGCTTTGCTGTGCAAACACCCCCACTCCCCCACCTCCTCCCCCACCTCCCCCACCTCCGTCTACACGAGGCGTACCAACCCGAGCGTGGCGTTACCTCCAGGTTGATAATGATGGAGCGAATTCACGGCGTCTCCTCACGACAAGTCACCTTGACGGCGGCGCTCCTGTCGTCTCAAGGGGGTAGGCTCTTACATTGGAGTGTGTGCTCTACCTGGAAACCGTCTTCAGCCGGCCGATCGATCCCGGGATGAGAGGTCGATCACGTGACTCGTGGCGTGTGTGTGTGTGGGTTTGGAACAGATTAACAGTCGATCTGAAGGTAGCTAAGTGTGTGTTTGTGCAGGGAGGCGGCAGGAAAACAAAGCGCTTGACTCAGTCGGCGCCGTCATCCTCGCTACCCAGCAGAAGAATTAATATTTAAACATTCTAATAATGTCGCTCGCCTTGCATGAGCTTTTAAGCAAAGCAACAATATTTTTCACCTGGGGTAACGCAATGATTTCTCTTCCCGCTGTGCACAATTTCCCCGTCTGATGATCTCCTCCTCGCTGCAGCTGCATCCCCCTGAACCCGCCCCTGTGATCCCTCTTTCCTCACCCCCCCCCGCCCCCGCCTGCCCCCCTACACACACACAACAAATGGAGGAGAAATATTCATGGAGATAAATATTGAAATGAACCCCACCCCTCCGTATATGAGCGGAGACGGCCGAGGTCGAGGCTCCAGGAATGCACAACGCGCTCCCTGGAGGAGCGGCGGCGGCGGCGGCGGCTCATAAAACGGGAACCTGTTTGAAGGGAGGAAGGAGAACCGGCAGAATAACGGAGGACAGACGTCGCGTTTCTGTCTGTCCGTCTGTCGTTGGAAACACGCCGGCACTGAATCAGAACCTCCAAACCAAGCCGGCGTCTGCTCTTTAATCGTTCGTAAATGTTGTTTTGGTTTTTTTTTAGTTCTGGAGCGAGCCATTAGCATCGGCGGCGCGGCTAAACGAAAATTGGAACGAGAAACACCATTCTGGGGTGTCGGTGAACGCGCCGTCAGTCGTTCGGGCTCTGTCGGTTGTCACGAGACAGAACGAAGTCGTCTGCATACGAGGAGAGAATTCGTTGGCCTGCTTCTTTTTTCGCACCTTTTTTCCTTCGACCTGAGCAAACAGAGAGAGCTTTAAAAGATCACGTTTAAGCTGATTTCCACATCTGTGCCAGGATGGAGCGGTTTGTCTGGCACCCGGGGGCGTGGGGCGGGGGGGGGGGATTAAAGGTGTAACAGCACCTTTGTGTTGATAAGACTCCCTCCCTTTGATTCATGCTGTAACCGGGTGAAATCCGACAAGCTCGGCGCTAAACGCCGCGGAACGGGCCTTTCCCACAAGGTTTGGACGCTTGGTGGCGAATCACCAAAAAGGTGATGGGGGAGGCGGGAATGGTTTTAAAAGGTGGGGGGGGAGAGGGGGTGGGCGAGGTGAAGCAGAGTTCATTCATGTCAAAATTTCAGCTTTCCTCACCCGTTTGGTCAAAACCCGCCGGAAAAAGGGAGGAAAAAAAAAGACCAGGGTTGGGGGGGGTGGGGGGGAATTATGCTTTCAACAGGTCCAAGAGTCAATCGACACTAAAACAAGCATGTAAACTTTTAAATCAGGCAAGACGGCGCTGCCAAATCTGCAGTTATGTGGTTTGCTTACGACAATGGTGCCATTGAGGTGTGTGTGTGTGTGTGTGTGTGTGTGTGTGTGTGGTTTCTATTTAAGCCCCATGGGACCCTCCCCCCTCCCAGGAATAAAGCCAGACGAGCGTCCAGGAATCACCTTTTTTAAACCTTAACTGATTCCCTTAAAGAGGGGCCGGCGCTGCCACCCCGCATTAAAGCCCGCGGGACGGGCCTCATGTCAGATTGGCCTGCAGTTCTGCATTTGCCCCCCCACCCCCCACCCCACCCCCAACACCACCACCACCGCCGCCGAAGCCGCCGCTGGCCCGGGACATTAGCTCAGGACCGTCAAGAATTCAGTCTAGACTGGGGGAGCGGGGGGATTTAGCCCGGTGAGGGTTGGAGCAGATGACTTTCACCAATTAGATTAAAGCTCCGGCTAATTTAAGGCACCTCTTCGGCCACCCCAACCCCCCCCCCCAACCTGTTATTTCGGTGCGCACGCCCCTTTCTTGGAGGGAAGAAGATTGCACGAATAGAACGGCGATGCACCGCTGCGGAATGCAGCGGGACGGCGTGGGGCTAATTTCAGTCGGGACGCCCATCTGGACCCCATCAGGGCGACCCGGTCTCCCCAGGGTCCCCCCAGCTGTCATAACACTTCCTGTTTCATCCTAGAGCCCACCTCAGACACGGGTCAGTCCCACGCAGACGACCCCCGACACCCGGCGAGGGCCTTAGCGTTTCGCTAAAAGCTAGCATGTGGGCGGGTCCTGGGCGAGCGCCGCGCTCACGACCTCCGTGACGGCGATTTGAGAAGGAAACCAGAGCATCGCCTCTCACCCAGTTCACCGCCGCGCTAAAAATAAAAGCGTTTGATGCTGAAACTGGATCGATGCATCAGCTGGGCGCCTCGCGCCTGCAGTAACCTCGCCTCCTCGGCAGCTTGCCCCGCCTCCTCGGGAGCGTCGCCAGGAAACGTCAAGCAGTGATGTCACAGAAAGTTTCACGCGTCGGAGGCGGTGGCATCGGGGGCAGGTTGTTTTTCCCTCCTCACTGGGTTTCGAGGTGGGGGAGGAGGAGGAGGAGGAGGAGGAAGAAGGGGAGGGCTGGAGCGAAAGTGGGGGGTGGTGGTGGTGGTGGGGGGGCACTCTGCATGACAATACCTACATCTGTCTGCCGTTTTGTTCTTTGTCATATCGGGGGCCGTCTTTGTGGCGGAGCGCTGTCGTGGTAACAGGAGGTTAGAGGTACGGGTGGCGGGGTGGGAGGGGGGAGACTTGTGACTCAAAATGCCCCTGTGACACAGCTTTTGTTGTGCTTCCATATTTGATCCTCTTAGCCGTTTGCCATGCCCCCGCCCACTTACGAGCCTCCGACTACTACTATTAACACGCCACACAGACGCCCTCCCATTGGCTGCTTGTCCACCCCTGTGCCTCAGCTGTAATCTCTTTAGCCTCTTTCTCTCGGAGCCCGTTAGCTTCCTTTTCTTTACCGTCGTTTGGCCCCGTAAATCTGCCCCCGCCGCCGTCAATTTGCCACTAAGAGGAAAAGTTTATAACCTGTGCTCCTTTTTTTTTTTTTTTTTTTTTTTTTTAAAGTTCCGCCTCCTTCCCTTTTTCTCACATGTTCAGGAGAAACTAAGTTGTGCCCCCCCCCCCCTCCCACCCCTACCCCCACCCGGGCCCCTGGAGAGCCCATAACAGACCTCCTTTATTGTTTCAAAGCTGAGGTCATCCTCCTGCGCAGCGGCGGCCAAACAAAAGGCCGAGGCTTTATTGTCGGCTCCGCTGTGTGAAAGGAAACGCTCTCCGCCATCGGCGGATTCCCGTAGATAGCCGCTTCCTGCAGATCCACCTCGACGAGGTGGGTACGGCGGATCGGGGACGGGCGTTCGTATATTAACGCGATCGCGTCAAGTCAATTAACGCTCACCTTTCCCGGAGATTCCGACACAGGTTGACCTCCTCGCGTTTTCGAGTTCACGTCCCCCTTCCCAGATGACGGTAAAAAAAAAATTTTTTTTCAAAAAAGCCAAACGGGGTCGGGATGTCGGCGCCTTTTTGTTTCTGATGCGGCGACCTTCGTAATTGCGATGGTAATTACAATAAGTGGCCGTTTTTATTTCAAGGTGCGGCGACCTTCATTATCCAAATCAATTTGAGTCACTATCAATTTGATAATACCCTCTCAATGCGCGGCTGCGTGGAAGATGCACACTCGGCATTGGCTGTCGTCTGCCATATAATGGAATGCTGTTATTGAGATTGAGCCCTCCTCCTCCTCCTCACACCCCCCACCCTCCACCCACCCCCTCATCCACGGTGGCAATCAATATTAACAGCTTGTAAAAAAAAAAAAAAAAAAAAAAGGATTAGCCTCCCAACGAATGGAAAGAGATACTTAAACAAAGTGCAGCGGATCAGAGAGAGAAATTCCAGTCCGGTTTGGCTGCTGATGATGTTGCCATGGCGATACGAGGGGTTTCCACGCTACCTGACCTCACAGGTAGCGCGTTAAACCCGTGTTTCAACCAGGGAACCAATTTTCTATTGGGATGGAGTGGACAGGTCGCCTCAGGAAGCCCCCTAGCCGCCACCACCACCACCACCACCACCACCACCACCACCAGGCGTGGGGCAGTTAAATCTGCACCTGGATTGCGTTGCAGAAAAAAAGTGCAAGCCAGCACTTCTCTGGCCTTGTCCAGCCGCGGGATTCGGAGCTTCTTAATAAAAAACAGACAATTGTTTGGCATCTGCTTTGATGCATGTTCCCATCGCCGGGTTCCCCCTCCACACACACACACACACACACACACTCCCCTCTTTCCTGTCCGCGGCGCCGGAGAGCGATGGTTTCCCCTCGCCACCTTCCAGCTGATGCGACTCAGCCAGCCCCAGGCGTGATTTGCGAGGTACCTGACATAATTTACCGCGCCGGGGAGTCATATTTTAAAAAATGAGGACAAACAGTATTGAATGAAACGACAGTATAATTAATGGCGGCGGCGATCATGAGGAAACTGGCCTGCCATGTTTTAGTTCAGGCGTTTTAAGGCACCTGACTTATAAAGAAAAACCCTTCATCTGCGTACGCGCCGTTTGTCGAGCGGAGTTCCCAGGAAAAGAAAACAGCAGTTATTTCCGTGACCTCATTGTCATCTGTTGAAAATGTGTAATTAGCGCGTGTTTACAAGTCTGGCACACCTGCAGCTCATCGTTCGCCCGTAATGTTTGCCTTCAAGAAGCCGGGAGGCTGCCAGCCGCCGTCGCTGGCTGTCACCAAGACGGGGAGGGAAAAAAGGGAGAGAGAGAGAGAGAGAGGGGAGAAAGGCAGGGAGAGGGGTGAGGTGGGAAAAAAGAGAAGCACTGTGTGCGCCATTCTTCCAGAAATCTGTGACTGGCTTAATGCCGTCGTTGCTGTGCATGTGAAGAAATGGGCATTTACATGGGTATACAATAGAGACTACATTACTTCCACAGTAGCCTCATTATATCCCGACGCCTACCTTCTGCCCTGCACTGGTTTACTCACTCCTAGCTCTTATTGTTGGGGTATAATGGCGCTTGGGCATTTCTGAAATTCCCTCATTATTCAGCTTATTAAGGCTGCACCAACTCGATAATCGCGCCGCATTTCGCGTCAAAGGGTGCGACTGTGCTGATTTGCCACATTTGAAGGCTAGACAAGGCTCCGAGCTCAATCCTCCACGCATTGCGAGGCGAGATGAAATTGCTCTGCAGACACACAAGCGACGTGTAATGCTTTCTTTCTGCCCCCCCCCCCTTTATTTCTTTTTAAAAAAAATTTTTTTTTTATTTGACGACACAATGTACGCTCCTCCCGCGAGTCAAACCCGAGGCGAAGTGCACCTGACAGATAACCCCCGCCGATTTTGGATGTCGTTACCAAGACGCGCAACATCCGGCGACACTGAATCGGACGGAGATCGCCCTACACTCACTTTTGACACAAAATAGGTGTGTCACGTCGGATGACGGCGCCAACGGCACATTTAAAACCCACCGGCGCCCCGACTTTGCGTCGAAGGGAACACCTTTGAAACTGAAAATGGGTCACAAAGAAACAATTGCCAGTCGTCGCACACAAAGAATGTTTCCCCCCCCCTACCCCTTTTTCCCTTTCTCCACGAGTTTAATTATTGTGCGAGGCGCTTAAGCTCTCCTTGGGTTGAAGCATCCTGTCTCTTTCTGAAGAATATTCGGAGGCGGTTCAGGATGCCAAGAATATACGCTCGCCCAGGGCTGGTCGGGGCTGCATTTCGCTATGTGACATGTTGTCATATACAGGGGAGGGGGGGGGAGAAAAATCAATTGGCAATTAAATGATACACCTTGTGAAGATGACAAGAGGCATTTGGTTGCACAGGAAGAAGTGGGGGAGCGCGGGGCTTTGTAATGAAGGCCTAATGACTATTCATAAGCGATTTTCAGTCCACTGATCCACTCGACTGGGAAGCTCTGCCCTGGAGAGTCTTCGCTGTCACTTTCCCTCACCTCAAAAAGGCGCCACAATCGACGGTGTAGGATGCGAGCGAGAAATTACCCAGAATTCCGCCCTGGGCCTGTCTCAGGTCACACACAGGAGGATGGGAGTTGGGGTTTCAAGGGAGGGGGGAGCTCACATCTGGCACACGATAGGTGCCACCGGGGGGACGGGGGAACTGACATCAGGAAGCTGCGCGAGCTCAGGAGTGACAGCGGCGCGTACCTTTCCACGCTACGGCGACTTCTTCTGCATCCGAACGTGGAGGCGAACATCTGCTGGAGCGGCGCTCCCCGCTGGCGATGTAGCTGATGAATTCGACGAGCTTCGCTCGTGACCTTTTACCCCCGGTGAGGTCACTTCCTGTCCTGTTAGCTCCATCGTCGATTGGTAATTAAAAACCAGGCGTTTGGCGGCTCTTATTCCCGACGCTCCGATAGGCCTGACGAACACCACAGGACCCACTTGTTCAAACTGCCCTTATCTGCCCTTATCGGCGGGCTGCTCACCTTATCTAAGGTAAATACAATCATGCCTTGTTAGGACGGCTTCATGCCTCCTTCGCCCTGTTTGCTCAGTAATCTGAGCCGCCAGAAGCGGGCGATTCGACGAGGGGGGAGCGTTTGGAATTCTGCCTCCCGTGCAGCTCTGCTGGAGTAATTGAATAAGTCCTGAGTACCTGAACAAGTCCGCTGCCCTCGTGGCTTTTACCCTTCTGCTCCAGCCAAGAGTCCTCCCGCTTCCTCCTCCCCCCAAGCTGGACGTGGCCACCCGCCAAAATGACTATTACATAATTAATCTGCATTGATCATCTGGTTAGCACATGAATCAAATGGTGGAATAATTGAGTCATGAAGTTCTTGAGGTCCCCGCCCGGCTCCCCGAGGCCTCTAAAAGCAGACCCGCCAGACAATGGCTCGACAGTTTGAACCCGGAGGTGAGAAGTCGCCGCCGGGCCTCACGGTTCGACGTGGACTCTTTAAATCAAAGGAAACCGATCCAGAATAGAACGCTCCCCCCGGCGTCGTAAAGACTTCTCTGCGTCTATTTTGTGCTTGTAAATGGTCTCAAGGTGTGAAGAACAAGCCAGGTTTCCTCTCTTTATTTGGATTGTTGGGAGCTTTCACCACACGCCTCTCAGTTTAGAACCGTTAGCCTTCATTGTACCGTTAGCCTTTTATTAGCTCCACCTCCGAAGTTTTGGTCTCCGTGTCTCCAGGTTGACCCGGGTAGCGTTCTACTGAGTGAGTCACAGCTCAAATAGTGCTTGGCAAAGCAAGTCCTGAACTCTAAACGGACCCGATCAGCAGAAAAAACCCAGAGATGTGTTCACGGCTGCAGAATTTAGCAGGAAATTTACCAATAGGTGCAGAACGCCGGAGTTCCAGGCAGGAAAAGGTAGCCGGCTGTAATCGCAGGGGAGGGGGTGAAACGGAGACGTGTAAATCAATGCCTGGTCTATCTCATCCAGATAGCATGTGTGTGTGTGTGTGTGTGTGTGTGTGTGTGTGTGCAGGGGTGACGGGGGAGGAGGGGGGGAGATCACTGCGAGTCTGATCGTGAGACTCAATCTGACTCCAGAGGTGTTATTTTTTTAAAGCTCACCACACTAAAACGGACTACCAGAGGCTCAAAATGCGCAGAAATGGTGTCAAATCACGTCTTATTTCAAACAAAACCAACTGCTTACCGAAACAGGAAACAGGAAGTGACACGACGGCGGACGATTTTTTGGGGGGGCTTTTTTGAGCCCTTGAGATGAAAATTAGTGACACAAGATGTAGAGGTTTGGACTGGATGGAGGTAAATCCGTCATTAACGTTGCTATCATTGGTGACGCTCCTCTCCATCCGCCGCCGTCGCTGCTGCCGCCGCCGCCGCCTCCCATCCCCGCCCCCAGACACTCGCACATCATTATGCAGTGGCATCTATCAGATAGTGGCTTAATTAGGGCCTGTACAGCACATTAAGCAAGGGGAGTAGCCAAGCTCAAATATTTATAAGGTTGAGTATATTTATGATCTGTGTCATAATCCCTTATTGGAAGAGGTATAACAAAGCCGACCCCCGCTCGCCCCCTGTCTTGACAACGACACCCTCCTCCTCCTCCCCCCTCCTCTACATCACAGCTCTAATGAAACGAAGTGATGCTTTTGTCCGCCGAGCCACGGAGGCGTCGCTGGGCCGATAGATGCAACAAATGTCCCTGAAAACCAGATTAGCCTATCGGTGCGGCGACGGAAAGTTTTGTATTTTTTTTTGCGCCGGCGGGGAGGTTTTATCTGCCCAACTGGTTGTTATTTAGTCTGACGCGTCGTATCTGCAGGCACACCGTGCTCCGAGCCGCATCCACATGCTGTTGCGTTAAACAGAGGACGCACGGCAGCCAAACGGGCTTTTATTGTCTTAACTCCTCGTCCACAAGTGGAGGTTAACTTCCTGCTATTTTTAGCCGAGTGTGCGGGTCTCGATGAGGGCCACTCCAGCCCCCCCCCAGTCCTCTGTGATAACACCTCTTGTCTCTTTTTGTGCAGGCGAAGGCATCATTGTCATCGAGAGCCCTTTCCTTTTCCCCCCTCGCTTTGAGCGTCTCGCCTTTCTTAGAAAACCACAAGGGTTGTGTTTATTAAAAAAACACAAAAGCAAGTCCTTGTCGGACCCATCCACCGCCGTCGCCACTTGAGACTGGTGTGAGGGGAGGCAGGTAAAGAGGCTTAAACGAATACCCAAATGGCGGATTTTTAATTTGTGTATCGGCAGCGGCGAGGCGCCCAAATGCTGCGGTCCTCCTAGAGGTCTCCGTGGTAACCTCCACCTACATCCTTGCAGCTCACGCCCCGCGTTGCATCAAGTTGGAGGGCAGTAGATGTGACCCCTATACCAAGGAAGTCACGCCAAGGTCTCGACGTGGGCGTCCGATAGATTCTGTCAGTGCCGGCATAGATTATCCTGACCCGGAAACCCACGGGGAAGGGAGAGAAGAAATCTGAACCGGCGGGCTTCGGCCCCGCCTTCCGCCAAACCTCGACTTCGGCTGCGTAAGTGGAGTCGAGGAGGGAGGGGAGGAGCGTCGCTCTCGAGGGCCCGAACCCGCTTATGTTGTTCGCCAATCGTCCTGATGGCGAGGCGAACCGGCGTTCACCTCTGGGTGTAATTGAGATTAAGTCGCACTCGTACGGCGTGGGAGGAAGCGAGAGCAGCGGCGTTTAAGGCGAGCTGCGGTTGGAGTGCATTATGGGTTTTTATGTTTGGCCATATGGTGCCAGCGCTGTATGTTAAAGAGAGAGGAAGGGAGAAGGGTGGGGGTGGCGTCGAGTCATATTTTGGTTTTCAGCTGATGTTGTTATCCAGAGAGAGTCAGGATGATGTCAGAAAGGGGGGGGGGGATGAAGGGACAGGATTTCTGAGGAACCGGGGCGACTCCGAAACGAGAGCCAGAGGTAGGAAAGTAGAACAAGAGAGGAACGAAGTGAAAGATTTCCTAAAAGTGGAGGCCTGCGAGCGGAGAAACTTCTGCTTTATGTAAATGTCAGCAGGGCAGAAGGCAGAATGTCTGACTAACACCGGCCGCCGTCACGAGCCTCGTCAACAAGTTTGTAAAGTAAAAAGGCTGCACATTGGGTTTTTGATATTCCAGTAAACCCTCCTAAACTCTCATTCACTTCACCCACCTTTCATTTGCAGAATGGAGTTCACGCTGCACCACCCACACGATTTAGCTTGCCAAGTGATCTCAGGGAGCCGCGGCGCCGTTGCTGTAAATACCTCAGCTCGGCTCAGCTCGCCGCCAAACACGCTAAGAAAGTACAAAAAGACGCTTAAAATTCGCTTTTAAAAAAAAATCCATCGGTGGTGGTGGTGGTAATAGTGGCCGGCTACTCGCCGACCTCGCTGACCTCCAGCGCCAACACCTGAGCACCATCGCCGGCCCACGGCTAGCGCTGTGGGCGGGGCCCCGGCCGCTCCGCGGGCCTCCTCTGCTCTTCTCGGGCTAGCGTAGGAAGGAAAAACCTGGGAGCGAGAGGAGCTGCAAGAGAAGCGCCAGCCTTTGGCCAGGTGGTTGGTGGTGGGGTCTCGCGTTTATTGATTTTCCTTACTTTTTCTGACAGCCGTCCTCCTCTTTGTTTGGCCACAACCGAGGGCGGCGAGAAGGAGCAGGCAGCGTGGGGCGATTTGGAGATAGGAGAGAGACGAGGAACCCGTGGTAGACCTCTTGTCTCTTCATCATCCCAGCGCCCACCGGAGAGCGAACGCATTATTATGCGTTTTGTTTTTATTTGGCGGCGCTGATTCAAAGTGATGTGGAGGGTTCTGCAGGGGGATCGGTACCTGCCTAGCGCGGCTTGCGTTTATTCCAGGGGGGAAATTTAACGCGAGGCACAATGACGGCTCTGAAAATGCCACCGATCCAGGCAGGTAAAGTGTTATTTTTTTCCCGCCGGGGGGTGTAAATGCATCCCATTACTGAACAAAGAGCCTCACGGAGAGTGTGCGAGGTAGAGAGGACATTGTGATCTTGATCCTCGTATCGGACTTCCTCCTTTCATGCACGCTCGGGAAGGAATCCCACCAAGGTGTCCGTTCGATGGCAGTTCCAGCCCTTCAACCTGTCAGACACACTTTTGTGACGGCAAATCCCTCTATTCATCCCCCTCCTCTTTGGCACAAATACATTTTTTCCCTCTTTTATCAAGGGCAAACCTGAACTACTCAGAAAACACACACACACACACACATCCGTGGCGGGCAGATCTCCGGGGCCTGTCATTTTACATTTACGTTTTAGCCGTTTAGCCGCCGCTCTCAACCCGGAGAGGCTTCAGACGTAGGTGAGCCGAGCCAGGAAAGGTCACGTCTTGGAAAAATATTTAATCCTCGACCCACGCTTTTGTTCACACTTAACACCTATTTGAATCTTTCATGAATCAAAGCTTCTCGTTCTACCTGGCGGGCGTCGCGCTGAGACCCTCCACCTGGTTTTGCTTGAATTATTCAAAACGTGCAGGAAGTGAAGCCCCCACCACCACCACCACCACCACCACCACCACCGCCAAAAATGGCTTCATCATGGCCATCTGAAAGCAACGCATGCATTATTCAGTTAAACATGAGACAGGTCTGACATGTTCTCTCCCTCCTGATCGCTGCATCCGTTTATCGACGGAGCGTTTTACACACATCTCCTCCTCCTCCCCCCATCATCTGCCCTCACCTATGGATGCTCTCCTCCCCTCGTCTTCCTCTCCTGTCGTTCATTCCGTCTTCTTTTTCGCCGTCGAGCGTTCGCTAACACACACACACACACACACACACACACACACACCCTCCTACATATCTGTGTACAAACACACATCCTCCCCCACTCCCTGACACTTCCACCCAGCGTTGGGCCTAAGGCCTCCTGTATGGAAGCCTTATCTTCAACGCACAGACTTAGCATTATGCCATCAACAAGCTAGCGTCTCCCAGACGTCAACCGCGGCGATGATCTCTCAGGTTGGACTCCTGCACCTCCGTTAATTTAGCATAGCTAATCTAATGGGACGCTGCCTTTTTCCAAATACATTAGCAGATTCATTTCATGTCAGAGGTCCTTTTCCGCGCTGGCAGCACCGTCTCTCTTTTCTTTTAATTCACTATTCATGTATGTTATGAATATCCCCACGCCATGCATAATGTCATTAAGTATGGCCAATGCAGTATGGGCAGCCGTCCCAGAGACGTCGACTAACTCCGTTACGAACCTTCCTGAACTGCTTTGCTTTGCAGCCGACGCTCCGGTGACACTCCTGTTGTTGGGTCCTGAAACAGGAACGCTCTGTAACGGCTCTTCCCTGAGCGTTTAACTCGTAAACAGGCCTCCGATTTGCTCTAAAACAAAAGTAAACTCGTGTATTTTTTATTCAAAGCCAACGCGGAGTTCAGCAGAACCTGGCAAGCCGCTGCGCTACGATGAGTGTGCAGCGACACACACACAACCCAGAGATCAACGTTTTCTTACGAAACGGCTCCGGTTTGGCTCAGAACAGGAGAGCGGGAGCACATTCCGAACGGAGAACAGAGTGTGTGTGTGGGGGGGGGGGGCTATTAGGAAACAGTTAAAGACTCTAACTGCTGACTGCGACAAAACGCAAAGACGTGGACGACATGGCTTCCTGCTCCGACTTGTGTCGTTTGTTTCAGTCGTGTAAGCGTGTTTCCTAAATGTCTTGGATGTCACATTCGTGACTGATTCCCTTCCTCCATGAACTTTTTGCCCCACCCCCCCACCCATGTAGAAGGGGTTGCTCCTATTGGCGCCCCAGCTGTTGGACGCCGCTCCGTCCAACTGATTGTCTAACCGAGAAAACAGAGAGTGTAACGACTCAAGGAATCCCGAAGGGGAACAGCTGCATGGCCAGGCTACAGTGTATGTGTGTGTGTGTGTGTGTGTGTGTGTGTGTGTGTGTGTGTGTGTGTGTGTGTGTGTGTGTGTGTGTGTGTGTGTGGCATGCAGGCCTGGATCTGGTCCGTTTTATCCGGTTTCTTCCTCCTGCAGGCGTTGGTTGGATGTTAAAACCGACTTCGAGCTTTTTTTGTGTTCGGTTAGAAATGAGGTCCGTCCATACAGTGTAGTGACGCAAACGTGTGTGTGTGTGTGTGTGTGTGTGTGTGTTTGGGGTCGGAAAGACATTTTCAATTCCGTCAGCTGTTGTTCTATACGGGGCTCAGGAGAGATTTGGGGGTGGAGGTGTGGTGAGTTGGGGGGTGGGGGCATGGCCGAATGTAATTTCTAGCCGTCCTGACAGCGCTGGAATAAAGTGGCACTCTCTTCCCGGGTGATTGGAGGGAATTGCTTCTCCGGGTGACAAATGATTAGCCGTTATCTCTGACAGGATTTGATTCCCGCAGCAGACAGGAAGTCAGCCGACCGACCGACCGGCCGGTCGGCCGCCCGCCCTCCTGGCGGAGCTGAGTCAGGTAACAGCGTGGGAGGACGCCAGGCGAACAGACAGGAAATGAAGTGGCTAGCTGTGGTTAACCCCTACGTCTCGACCCGTCCAGGGGCGACCTGGGTCCAGGTGGACAGAGTCGGTGTCAGAACTCCTGAAATACGTCCCGCACCCCCCACTAGAGCCAAACCCCATTGGATCAATTACCCATTACCATAGATACAGACCTCCTTATGCAATGGCTTGAAAGTGGCGGTGGTGGGGGGTTTAAGGACCTTGTCAAACTTCACCTCTGGCTTGAAGGAGCGTTGTAGGAGGCCGAGGCCGAGACGTCTCTGTTTTCATGGCCTGAAACAACAAACAGAGGAGGAAGACGAGGAGGAGGAGGAGGAGGAGGAGGAGGAGACCAGGAAGGAAAGAATGAGCCCTCCCCCGGGGCTCCATCTACTTCCTGTGCAGATTTGGAGATAGGTGCAAAAGGTTTCTCTGGTCCTGTCAGGGTTGAAGGTTCAATTCCCGTGGGGTTGTCTGAGCTAAAAATGCGACAGCATTGGATAAAAACGCTGCCTCCCCCAGAGGTTGTGCGTGGCCCCCTCCTCCTTCCACAGGGAGGGGTCATTGTTTGGAGTCCTGCTCGCTGATGTTTTAACGAAGGCGATGACGGCCGCGGTTGTTCTGAGGGGTGTTTCTCACGTCCCGTCCCCCCCCAGCATTCTCGTCCACCACCACCGCTTTCTATGGGAGCTCGACTTTCTCAACTTCTCCTGCGTGATTTACGACCCCTCCATCACAAACATCCCGCGGGTCACCCCCTCCGTTAGCGCTGCCACGGCGACTCCTGACTTAAATGGATTAGGTGCAGTTATCCACAAATGGATCCTGGCGCACCTCCGCCCCCCTCCTCCCCGGGACGCCCCCAACGGCCGCCGTCATTACCTGTTTAGAACGAACTAATCGCCATTCAAAGAGATGAGAGGGTTTAACGGCGCTGGGGTGTGTGTCCAAGTGTGGGGGGGGGGTACTTTCCTTTATACGCTCTCGAAAGGGGAGAAAAAAGTTCCCTTATCAGGTACGTACTTAAAAGGATCCTCTGCTAGAAGCGCCGCTGTCTTTTGGGGGGGGGGGGGGGCGCGAAGGAAAGATGAAAGGCTTTTGTTAAAAGTGAAGCTTGGCCCAGGTTTCCTGTGCCTCGCCTCGACTCCCTCGTACCCCCCCAGCCTGAGTGCTCGGCTCTTTTCCTCCCACTTTTTTTTTTTTTTTTTTTGCCTGCGCCACCTCGCAAAGCTGTCTTTGCGGGGGGAAAAGTAAACCCTTCTTGCCGCCTGCCGGTGTTAGATTAAATACCGAGATGGCGACAGGAAAAAGGCAGGGAGGAAAAACAAAAAAAAAAGTGCCCCCCTACCCCCCCCACCCCCGACCCGTCCGCCTGCCTGCGTGCCTCGCTGGCTGTCTTGCCGGCTGGACCGGGGTGAGGGATGTTGGAGAAGAGTTATCAGGTTGGCGACGGAAACTGCCAGTTAGTCAGCAAGACTCCCAATCTGGTGTAGTCCAAACACGCCTCCCCGGGTCTGCGATGACACGCTAATCTGTCCCAGGGAGTTCAGGGCTGATCTAAAGGAGAGAAATCATCTTTTTTCCCCTCCTTATCGTCCCGACATGTTGAACTGGAGGAGCCTGAGGCGGCTAACACAATAACAAGACCAGAACTTCTAGGGAGAAGTCGGTATTAGAGCATTCGTCACGGCTGACGACATCCTGGTGGCTCAAATTCTCTGATTTAACAGCGTTAGCGGACACTTTACGGAAGGCATTTCCTTTCATTTACACTGTGCAAATGTTTTCCCCTTCGTCAACTTTGGAGGTGGGGGGGGGGGGGGGAGTCCGCCGATTGGGTTCGAAGGAGAAGACGTCAACGTCCCCGATGTCTCTCCTGGCTAATCAGGACCGCTAAGGAGCTAAGAGGCTCCGTCAGCGCAGTGATGTGTTTAACTCCTAAACTTCGTGTGGGTGACGGATTACGGGCGGTCCAGCCGTTCACCTTTTTGCCTCTACATCTGTCCCGCTAATGGGATCCACTTCTCGAGAAACCCAACTCCTTTAAAAATAAATAAATAAATAAATAAAAACCCGCGGTCTGAAGCCGAAGCTCTCATCCCTCCTCCCCCTCATTCTATTTCCCAATTAGACGAGGAGGGCATGATTAGTTTATTAGCAGTAGGAAAAAGCTTCCGCGAATGTGTTTGCGGATTCTTAGCCGTTAATGAGCAAATTCAAACCCTATTGAACGGACGGGCGGCGGGGAGAGGGGGGGGGGGAGTTATTCGCGTGCGTGCTCGGCTAATAATAGCATCCTAAAGACAAAAGATGGAGGAAATAGCATTATAGCAAAGGGGAGTGGGGGGTGGGGGGGTGGGAGTTAGAACAATGGAGGCCTACCAGCGCTCTTAATGGCATGCTCTTTCATTTTTTAAATTGTTTCCCTTTTGGAATTATGTATGCTCGCCATCCTCTCCTTCAGGGTTTGGCAAAGCGTGCACGCATACTCTTCTTCCTCAGCCAGCCTCGCTAACCGGGGGAATAGCGTCGGGTTCTTGAAGCGCAGGAGACAGCCGTTCCACCTGTGGGAAATGAACTCGGAGCAACCTGCTCTTTGTTTTCCCTCCGCCTTGGCAGGCTTAACCACCTCCTTTACAAGCCAGGTAAATTGTTCATTAGGGCTGAGGTAAAACTGGGGGGGTGGCAGCGGAGACGGATTTTTTTTTTTTTTTTTTTTTCCTTGAGAAGTGCGAAGAACAAACAAGTCGGAGCATTTGTTCAATGGTGTAATCTACACATCAATTATCCTGCCGAGCTAATTAGCACCTCGGCGTACCCCAGGTACCTGAGCGCTCCACACATGCTCCACGCTTTCAAGTCACTGATCAAAAAAAAAAAAAAAGGGAGCGGATTGACAGAAACACGGGGAGGCAGAACCCAAGGGTAGGTAGGAAAGGAGGGAGGGAGCTTAGATCAAAATTTCCTTTTTTACTTACAGTATTCTGCAGCGTGTGCACACATCACGCCAGCGGCGCCGCTCAATTATGTAAGCCGTGTGACGATAGGTGAGCCGCAGGAAGCCGGTACCTGTTCCACCTTGCATGCATGTTGCATCCTGGGTAACCGCGGAGGTGGCAGCCGTTTCCGACTTCGCGTTGAACCTTATGTGAAAGAGCCCCTGGGAGTCCGACCCCTACCATGTAATTAAAAGTGTAGTTTTCGCCTTCCTGCAGCGAGATCAGACAGACAGGTACGACATGAAGAAAAAAAAAAACAGCCTTCCAGGAGGAAAAAAAACAGGCATCCAAACGTCCGTTTTACTCCCACCCACGTCATGTTTAAGTCATGGGGCTCTGGGGCCTCCGACTGCGGCGCCGGCCGTTTAATATGGAGAGAGAGGTTAAGTTGTGTCATCTCGCTACACCTGGCGCACCTCGCCGCCGGCGCCGCATGCAGATGTGTAAACAAGGAAGTCGATCTGGGATGGATGCTGAGGCTAACGGCGAGCGCTAACGGCATCTTCCGACGGAACAAACGCGGGTTCTGGAAGCTCAGGTTGTCGCCGTGACATTAAGCCGTGCCTCCTGTCTGCTCGCCCCTCCCTACCCCATTCCACACCCCCAACCCCCTAACCCCCCCCCCTGGCTGGCTGGTAGCTAATTGGGAACTTGGTAACAGTGTCAGAGAGTCGCCTTCTCCAGAGGGCCCAAGCCACTTCTCCAGTGTGTGTGTGTGTGTGTGTGTGTGTGTGTGTGTGTGTGTGTGTGTGTTACTGATTGGTGATCCCACTTTGCCGGTGGCCTGCTGGTGATGAGGCGCAGACACACACCCCCACATCCTGGTGCTTGTTTGATACCTGGTGTGGATGCTATTCAGGTGACAAAGATCTGCTCTGTGTGTGTGTGTGTGTGTGTGTGTGTGTGTGTGTGTGTGTGTGTGTGTGTGTGTGTGTGTGTGTGTGTGTGTGTGTGTGTGTGTGTCGGGGTAACAGATGTGATTTTACACTCTCATTACCATGTGAATGAGACCCCGGGCCCCCGGATTGGCTTTGACCAGAGAGGAAGAAGAAGGCTCAAACCTCCTCATCCCCCCCCACCCCCACCCCTCTTCTCCCTCTTGTGGCCCCTCACCTGGACCCCCCCCACCTCTCACCCCTCTAGTTCCTCTCTTCTGATCTCTCCAACCCATCTGAGGTCCCTGGCTGACCCCCCTGAACACCCCCCCCCCTTTCCCTGATCGACCTTTAAACAGCTGGTGACTGCAGAGTTCTCCGGCGGCGAGAGGTCTCACTCTCTTCTGTTTTACCACGTCGGTGTTTTCTGTTAAGGACGCTCACACACAGGAGGAAGACGAGGGGGCATGTTTCCATCACAGGGGTATTTAGGAGGAGTTGTTCCTGCCTCCTCCCGGTCTGAGAAACTCTTGTTTTAGCTCTCAGGTGCTGTTTTGCACAGATAAACGTGGCCATGGCCCCCGTCGCCGCGGACAGGAATGCAAAACAGCCTTTTGCCAGATCAAACCGGTTGTTCCTGCGGCTATCAGCTCCACAGAAAAAACGGCCAAAGAGCCTCTGACGCCTGCTTTTTCTTGAAGAAAGATAATTCCAACTAGTGTTTTTCATTCGCTTATACAGCATCACGGCGGCGGCGGCCGGGGTGGCCTAGCGCAGCTCGCATAAACCAACTGAGGACCACTTTTCAATCCTCGGAAAAAAAATGAAATCTGGGATGAAAGATGAAACATTAAGCAATTAATTGTGATTTTTTTTTTTTTTTTTTAAATTTGTGGAGAGATCTTGTGTTGGCTGGATGCGGTTCTTCTCTCATCCCGGTGTAGGAAATCAGCATCAAAAGCTTGCGTTAGCCTGTAATTACAGCTCAGGTTCTGCTTAACTGTTATTAACAAAAAAGTACAGTAATCTGGGCTGGCAGTGCAATATGTTACCGTAGCGCTCTAATTAATCTTACAGCGAGCGTAATAAATTTACAATATCAGATTGGTGCAATACTGTATATAGATTTATTAAAGCTTTTAATCAGTTCTGGCAAAAATTAATTTTGCCATGATTGCTTACATTTGAATTTGCATCTACTTAGTGCGAGTAATTTATTTTTATAGATTCTATTTTATTAAAACGAGACACGCGGGGGCCGTCAGGGGATGAAGAATGGTTGGATTCCGCTGCGGAGGGAAGGAGTTTTTCTCCCCTCACAGGTGTGAGGAAAAGGTGGCCACTTCCTGTCCCGGCGTCACGTGACCCATCACGCGCATCTGATTGGTCGTATTTAAATTCTAAAGCAGAGGGCTTTTCTTTTTTTTTTTCAGATTATTTCTAATCAGATAACTTTATTTATAATCTGTGTGTGTGTGTGTGTGTGTGTGTAAATTGGTGTTTCAAATCTTCACACATGCTTCCTAAAATATGCAGAAATCTAAATGGA
>NC_090799.1:612500-652500 GCF_040054535.1 Antennarius striatus | reverse complement strand
GTCTGGATGATTAATTGCTTTGGAGTCAGTGATCGCACCATTCTGTTCCGTCACTGGGAATAAACTCATTTTTTGACGATTTAGCTGAAAAGAAGTTGCGTCTGGGCCGTGGATGATGACAGAGTTATCTTTGTAAGACTAGAACCTGAGTCTAACCTTGCAGAAGAATCTTTCGCAAACAGCCAGATGCTTCGTAAGTCATTTCCACAAAGATTGCACGGTAGGTCAAAAAAACATCGACATTGTTTACTTCATTATGTCTCCAAACATGCTTGTCGAGCAGTTGAGTCCCCGTTCGCGCCGCAGCGCTCTGATGAATTCTGGGAGACTGTTTACTACTCATCAGCAGATAGCAGAAGTTTCGGAGGTGGGGTGCGTTCGCGCGGTGGAAATCACAGTCTTACAACTTCTGCCTCAGCACCACGGGGGGCACAAACAGTCGTCTGCCTGTTAGCAGGCCGCCGCCGTAACGGACCGCCGCCGAATTAAACACGAGGGGTAATTAGATAAATGTTTGGGATCGTTGCTGCGTCATTACACAGAAGTGTTTTCAGGCATTTTTGAGTCGTTTGTTCGCAGATGAAGTGATATGAGGGCACTTTTCAGGCAGAGATGAGACATTTTCATCTCAGGGTGGGCGGGGCTTTGTTGAGGTCGATCTCCATTGGCTAGTGCCACAAGTTCAGGTAATGGATATCAGTTTATTTTGTACGTAAATAGATGTCATTAAAAATTAAATTCTGGGGCTAGGAGCTCCAGAGCCTCATTATCTCCTCAGTTTGAAGGAGACAATAAATCTCTTGGCCACACCCCTTCTTGTCATAGCTCCTCCCCTTTCTCCTCCTTTTATGGACATGTCTGTTCTTAGAGGTGGAGCAGAAGTGACCTCTGACTTTAATGTTGACTTAGAAAGACGAGATGCAACCACTCCGCCTTGAATGGGCTTAAAGGTTACTTCCTCCTTACCCAGAATGCACCTGGTTGGTAATCAGCAACTAGCAGTTTGGCGTGTTTGAGTTAACGCTTAACGGCTGAGCAAGCGATCGCATGCCGCTGACACCGCTTGCTTGGGCGACCGAGAGTTTGGCGTGGAATTAACAGCGAGTGAAGAGACAGGAAGTGGAAGAGAGAGACAGGAAGTGGAAGGAGGGAAGGGAAGGAAGTGACCGACTCTTCTTCTTCACGTGCAGAGATGAAGCCGGACCCGAGCAGATGACCGAGACCCTGTGAGTGCCGTACACCGACATGTAGAAAACACGCAAGCAATGCAATCTACCCAATGATCCTGGAAGAATCAAAGTTGCATTATGGGAAATGTAGGCGTTTTTTAAAAGCCCTGAAGTGTGATAGTTTTGGCTGTGTAGTGACACTCTGCAGCAGCCAGTGTGCAAACAAGCGATACACCCACTCCAGCCATAGCTTACACACACACACACACACACACACACACACACACACACACACACACACACACTCCACAACTTCCCCACGCCGCCTCATGAATACAAACACCGTCACACACACTCAGAGCGCAACAACATATGGCCGACCAACTGTCTCACACACACACACACACACACACACACACACACACACACACACACACGCCATCATCACTCACTTCTCCGTGGGGTGTTTTTTTTCTTTTCAAACCTGTTACGTCCACTTTCACTCACCTCCACCTTCCACACACACACACACACACACACACACACACACACACACACGCAGACACACTCCGTTCTGTGTGGGTGCGTTTGATTTGCTACGAGTGAGCTCATCCATAGGTGGAGTCCTCCAGATCCATAACCTCCCACACGAACACCGTCGGCTGCAAAACGATGACCAACTGCCTCCAATCAGGAAATGTTTGTTGTGTTTGATCGATGCCTCCCTGATCGCTCACTGTCTCCACACACACACACACACACACACACACACACACACACACACACACACACACACACACACACACACACACACACTCCTACACACACTCAGGTATAAATACATGATGTTGTGGTTGGATGAAAGAACAGTTGAGACTTGTTCACAAATTACAGGCTGTTCTTCTGTCTTCTGCTGGTGCAACATGGCCCACATTTCTCCAGCATTCAACACTGATTCCCAAAGCAAAGAGCCCCCCCACCCCAAACACACACACACTCACACACACACCCCGCTTTCCCAGAAGCAAAAAGCACCCCTCTATCTGTTTCGCCACCTCCTTTCCCTTTTGTCTCTTCCTCTTTCGTCCTTTCTGTCACTCTTTCTCTCTCCTGTGGCCTTGAATGCAGGAATCCGTCCTGAAAAGCTCTCCCTTTCTCTCTCCCTCCCTCTCTCTCTCTCTCTCTCTCTCTCTCTCTCTCTCTCTCTCTCTCTCTCTCTCTCTCTCCCTCTCTCTGTCAGGGAGGTGAAAAACCTCCTTGATGGTGTGGGGGCTCCTTTGCTTTCAGAAACAGTGGGATGGGGGGAAGGGAGGCAGAGGCAGTGAGCTTGAGCTCCGCCTTGTCTCGCTGAGCTGTGCTAAGTTGTCCAGAAGAAGACGCTTCCAGGAGGAAATGGGCTCAGTTTAAATTTCACTATAAAAGCGTCCGCTGTGTCGCTCTGTCGCAAGAAGCAGCTGGTGCTCCAATTATTGTGAATTTTCTTAGGATCCAACAAGGTTGTTCTTATTTATCGGCGAATTTACTGTTTAAATTACTCTGGTTCCTGGTGCATAAAATGAAATTACTGCCTATCTATCTATCTATCTATCTATCTATCTATCTATCTATCTATCTATCTATCTATCTATCTATCTATCTATCTATATCATTATTATCCAAGAGCATGTCACTTTTGGTTTTGCCAGGAGAAATCAAGTTTTATTTGAAAATAGATATATATTCATCTTTTTTTTTAAAAATTAGTAATCAAGGAACAAGTACCACAGAGGCAGATTTTATTATTGTCATACATTTAAATTCTGTCACCCACTTTCAACTGATGACCTTCTGTTAAGTGGTTTCAAGTGGTTTTACCAGAAGTGACTGAATTCTAAATGATGACGATTAAATCATATTTTCCTCAACTTTGCTGACTCACATCGTGAAATTTATGTAATTCCAGTTGAAAAAAAAAAGGATCAAATTCGGCGAGGAATAACGTTGCTTTGACGTCACTTCCGTAAACACAACGAATCCTGCAGTACATCCGCTTTTTCCACGCTGTCGTGCTTTTATTGTGAAACTCCAAGCGGAAGCAGCCTTTCTCCGATTCCGTTGAAATTGACGGCGCGTCTTCCTTTCTGGCCAGTCAGCCTCTGCAACCCGCCGCTGCCGCTCGCAGGAACACACACCGACACACACACTCTCTCTCTCTCACACACACATACACACACACACACACACACACACACACACACACACGGTAATCTCGGACTCCTCTCTCCGGTGGCAGAGGACGCTCGGTCGGACCGCGGAGGGGTCGGGATAACACTTCGCTTCCTCCCCGGGAATCGGCTCTTTCCTCCCGGACTCGGAGCGCTGCGATCGGCCGGCGATGCGGGAGCAGCTTCGGAAGTGAGTGCGGGGCTGGGGAGCGTTCACGGTGATGGGGGGGTGTTTGTTGGTCGTAATGCAGTAAACCTGTTCACAGAGAGGCGGTGATGTGGGGCACGGAGCCCCCACACCGAGGAGGAAAAAAAAATCACCTGGAGTCCGGATCTGCGCCAAAACGGAGCGGTTCACACCGGGGGTGCGTTCACGTGTAGCGGATCGTTTCTGCCCAACATTACGTGCAAGTTGTCACTAAAAAAAAACAAAAAACCGCGCATCGAATGAATGAGTGATGGGAGCAGAAATGACCAGAGTTGTGTCCGGAATCCTTTCACCCACGGGGCGTGGGACCCGGGAAAAACACCACATATTCATGATTAACTGTTTAAAGGTGGGGGAGAAAAAGTGTTGTGGGCGCTAGCCGTCCCCCCCCCCCGTCCCCCCTCCAGCCAGCCTCCGTGGCTGCTGCGGTAGATCCGGGATAGGCGTCCTCCACCCGCGATCCCACCCGAAACGCGCCCCCCCATCTCTCTCCCCCACCCCGGTTCTTGACGCGGATGCTTCGCTGCTGACATGTCCGGGACGCAGGGAGGACATTGAACGCTCCACAGCAAACGGACCCCCCCACCACCCCCAAACCCCCACCAAGGTGGGTCTGGGTGAATCCGAGCGGCCGGTCGAGGCTTTGCAAGAGAAAAGACCCCCCCCCGTGGAGCGGCGTCCGATCCGTGTGTGTGTGTGTGTGTGTGTGTGTGTGTGTGTGTTGCATTCCTCCACAATCACGAGAGGTGCAAACACACTCACCTCCGCGCCAGCAAAGTAGCCCGTGTTTGGATCGGTGTGTGTGTGTGTAGTGTGTGTGTGTGTAGTGTGTGTGTGTGTGTGTGTGTGTTTTGCGCATGCGCGGAGGCGTGCACGGCGTTCTGGTTGCACTGAAATGACACGGGGTCTAATTGTCAGCGCAAACGTTTTTGTTTTAGTTCCTCCAGATCAAGTGTGTGCTGGTTCTGTGTGTGTGTGTGTGTGTGTGTGTGTGTGTGTGTGTTCAAGAGTTGGGAGCAGAGGATGTGGGCTTGCTGGTGCAGATTTTCTGGCACCAGCCTGATTGCAGGTGTGTGTGTGTGTGTGTGTGTGTGTGCTGATTAAACACAGCTGATGGATAAAAACCCCTCACACACACCTTGGGTCGCTGCTCAGACACGACTGTCACGGTTTGATGCTTATCGCCCACAATAAGCATCAAACTGTCGGGGAGTCGAACCCACAACCTCCTGCTGGGGGGGTTCCTCCTATCGGGGCTCAGCTGTCAGGAAAGTTAGACACCCCAGGGATGATCATCCCACAGGAAGTCCTTCCATTACCACCAGGAAGTGACCCCTGACCCCACTGGGGTGTGGAACCCGTTTCCCGCTCCTGGGGTTCTGGATCAGGCGTTTTGACCTCCTGGTGAGTCTGAGTCTGATTTCTGATGGCTTCCAGTCGGCGTCGACCTCCGGAGGCCAGAAGCATCAAAAAGCCTCTTTTTATTTCCTGCGGTCCTTTTGTGCAGCTCCACATCGATTATTTCTCCGAGGCTGGAAACAAAACGTGCACCAGAGGTCACGAACACAAACGTGTGAGGAAGGAATTTAGGTTTTTATATTTGGATAAAAGTGTTGAGTTTGTAAGACCCGCCCCTTTGAGGGAGCCTTCACTCTGATTGGCTGGCAGGTGATTGGTGGAGGGCTGTGCTAGCATTCAATCTATAGATTCTGAATGACGTCACAGCAAAGGCGACGTCATCGCTTTGGTTCCAATCCACCATCAAAAATCGCTGATTTATTCGCATGCTGCGTTTTGATTGGCTGTGACGTCATAAATCCGAGATATCAGAAACTTCCCCTCCGGCAAAAACGGAATAAAAAACAATTTTTGATATTTTATTCATTTTTTTCATCCATAATGCAGAAGATACAAACACTCAGTGTCGTCAGCTTTTCTGGTTTTCTTACAGTTTGGGGATTTTGGGGGGGGGGGGATTTAAAAACACACAATTTGAATCTTCACGTTCTAAACCTCTAACACACACACACACACACACACACACACATCTGACTCCGTCTGTTAAAAATAAAAACCTCAAATGATCTTTATGAAACTGGATATTAGTCGTCATGTTTCTCGGATCATTATGGTAAATTACCACAAGGGAAAATAATTAAAATTTCCTTTCAGCTCGGCGGGAGGTTTCCTCAGTTCTCCTCTTCATCATCACCCCCCCACAGCCCCCCCCCCCCCCCCCCACAGCTGATGAATATGGCTTTCATGCCTTCTTATTTAAACCCGCTCTCTCTCTTGTTCGCGTCCCCCGAATCCATTGTTTGGTTTGTTGGGGCTCATTCACACGCCTGGTGCTCAGGAAACGTTCTGTCGTGGGGGGGTGGGGGGGCGTGGCCCCGTAAACCACCTCTAATCATCCATCAGCCGTGATTGGCTCCAAACAGCGGAGGATCCGTCTCCTCCATTCATTCCCGGTTACGCGCGGATTCCAGGACCTTTCTTAACGTTTCTGACGGAAGGAGAAGTTTCCGGTCTTCATCCGGGACGCGTGACGCAAACGGAGCCTTAATGATGTCATGACGCGCGTCTCTCACGGACCTCACCTCATTCCCACAGAGCTCTGATGAATTAATCCTATTGATTAATGATCAGCAACGGCTGGAATCGAATCTTGAGTCTTTTGCAGGAACACAAAGCGAGTCATTAACGGCTTTCAGGGGGTGATTTGGCAAAGAGGGATCTGATCCCGAGCCAGAGGTGGGGGGGGGGGGGTCCTTACACTACAGTAGGGAAGTCTGACCGGAGCCGTCCGCAGCTCCCGTCCCGGGTGTGACCCCCCTCCGTCGGTCAGAAGCCGGGTGAGAGCCGCCGGGCGTCCGTGGATTGGAGCACAGCGCGGTAGAGCGTGTGTGTGTGTGTGTGTGTGTGTGTGTGTGTTTTAAGTAGCTCTTCACCGTGGGACCCCCCCCCCCTCATTATCCGGAGTGTGAGTGTGGGTGGGAGAACGAGCAGCGGTGAATAATAATGACCACAGCCGGCGTGTGGATGGTGAGGCGCAGGTGTGACCTCACCTGAACGGAACGCACCTGGAAACATCAGATCTGACCCAAACGTTCCGGTTCCTTCCCTCTCAGAGACGGATCCATTCTCAGGCCTGACGCTCCTTTAGCGTCTGTTTGACTGGATGACGTCAGCAGCGCAGACGCCCTGATTGGCGCGTAAAGCCAGACGCAGGCGCGCGCCGAATGTCCATTGGTTAACCATCTGACGGGGGGTGAGAGGCGTTGAGGAAGACGTCCTGGGTCTTCATCTTCATCTCCTGCAGGGTGGGGGGGCGTTCAGATGTTTGGAGGCGGACGTGGCCTCCGTGCGCATTTACGCACAGGAGCGTCTGGCGCAGACGCGGCTCCGGTGTTCTTAGCGCCACTCCAATCAGGTTGTAGACGGAGCCGCGGCTGGAATTAGCCTCCAGATTTGACGCTCATGTCGGTGTAATAATTATAACAGCAGCTCGGTGGAACTAACGAGCAGGAAAATCGCCTCTTTGCTTTACAGTAACATAATTAGTTTCCGCCGCCGTTTGGAATAAATGGAGTTTTAATGTTTTCTAGATGGCGTTTAACTTCAGAGTGAACGTTTAAAGACGCCGTGATGGGCTGAGTGGGGGTGTGTGCGTGGTGTGTGTGTGTGTGTGTGGGGGGGGGGGGGGGGGGTTAGAGCCGATCACGACATTCAGGCGGGATTAGACGAGGAGGCGTTGATGACGTCATGAAAGAAGTGGCTCCAGATGAACCAGCAGAGATGCATCCCATGTTTAAAACCTGTGTGTAACAGTTACTAATGAGAATACATCTGATGTGACATGTTAAAGCGTGTGTTTAAGTCTGGTCACGTGTCTGAGTGTCTCAATCTGATTGGCTGGGGCTTGATTTGTGTGTGAGTGTCATGGGTTTAGTCATACAAACGCAATTCAGCAGCAAAAAAATGGGAAGAAGTTGGAGTTGTGGATTCTTTAAGTATCTATTGTTATTATTATTCAGGCGTGGGAACTCTGGGCCCTGCGCGTCCGTCTGCAGGCGTGAATCACTCGCCGTCTCCAAACACGCAGCCGGGCCTCCTGTGAGTGGCGTGCAGCGGTCGTGAGGAGAGGATGACACAGCATCCATCCATCTCTACCCCCCCCCACCCCATCCACACACCCCCCTCCATCAACATGGTCTTTGTGTTCGTTCCGCGGTGTTATTTCTGAAGATTATGAGATGGAGGGGAGAAACACACAAACAAAAGGATTAGTGTCAGAGTGTGGGATTTTGGAGAAGTTGATCTCATTCATCAGGAGCGGAGATTCATTCCAGCGCCGCCCGAGAGGATTTTACATTTACTTTTGGGTTTTTGGGAGACGGCAGAGTCGCCGGCATTAGTATGCAGATCTGATGTTGGTGCTGAAGAGCATGCCTCTAATATTAACCCTCCTGTCCTACATCAAACTTACTATCTGGAGGGTTTAACGTGTCAATCGCACAAGAGCCAGTGTTCTGATCCCCTGTAGGGAAAGAAACGGAGGAAAACCTGAAGGATCCGCAGCGGGTTGAGTTCATATTCCCTCTTTTTTGACTCGTTCTCCGTCTGTTCGCTCGTTTTAAACAATCTGAGGTCACAAATTATTTTAAACGCTTATTTTTTGTCCCTTTTCAGCCACCAGACCCAGACGACATGCTGGGATCATCCCAAGATGGCCGAGCTCTACCAGTCTCTGGGTGAGACCCTCCTCCTCCTCCTCCTCTGTGTGCTCCATAAAATTTCCTTCATCTCCATCTTGTCTCCTCTTCCTCAGCCGACCTGAACAACGTCCGATTCTCGGCCTACCGGACGGCCATGAAGCTCCGCCGCCTGCAGAAGGCCCTCTGCTGTAAGAACCTCCTCCTCCTCTTCCTCCTCCTCCTCCTCCTCTCATCTCCTCTGCCTCATTCGCCTCCTCGCGCGTCCATATGAGTGTTTACTCATCCGTCTCGTGTCTCACGGGTGGATCTGGAGAGCGAGCCGCCTCCGAGCCGTCATGACGCGACGCCAGAGCGTACACCCGCCTGCAGACATATAGCGCATGAGCGATATTTATACCATGAAGGTTTGCTATAAATAAACGCCACCAGGTCTGGTGATTAACCCGGCGAAGGCGTCTTGGCAGGGCCTTTTCTGTTTTCCTTCACATTATTCCCAGTCTTCTTTTATTTGTTTTCTTTCCTGTTGTTCTTTATTTTTGTGTCACTGGTATAAATATCAGTAATCTTTCTATTTTATATACATTTTATCCCTGCATCTGGTATTAATAACACAATTAAAATGTAAAGGAGGTCTCCTGTATCATGATGGGACCTTCCTGCTGAAAGGAAATTAGTGAAAAAAAATTGTGAAAAATAAAATTTTATGTATTAAAAAAAATTCTATTAGTGACATTATATATATATATATATATATATATAAATAAAATAAAGGATGTAATATATAGAAATCAATCTCCTTAAAGTTAGTTGATTTGTCAGAAACAGACGTGATCCTACTAAAGTTATGGAGCGTTTTATCCTCTTTCAGCTCATTGTTTCGGTTATGCGGTTCGCCACCCTGACCTCAAAGCGCTAACGCTCCAGCTAGAAACCAGTTGTCGTGCAAAAAATGCACCACAGATGTAGACAATATTTACACCAAGCGTGTAGAATTTCAAAATAAAGTTCACCTTTTTGTTTCAGCTGCTCTTTTCTCTCTCCCGCTGTCCGACATGTCAGACGCCTCTTGGAAGAGAAAATATAGAAACAGCCGGCGTTCCGAAACAGAAGTTTACAGTTTTTGTGAGTCACACGGTTCACAGCGAAAGCGAAGTCGCGAGACGATCTGAGAGTCTCCGTTTTTTTGGCAGATTGTAATCCGGCAGGAATAAAAAGGGGTTATTTTAAATTTGCTCATCAATCGGAGCGATTCACGCGGCCGGTTTTCGACGGCATCCGAGCGCGCTAACCGCCCCGTTTGTGTTGCAGTGGACCTGCTGAGCATGCCGATGGCGTGCGAGGTGTTCGAGCAGCACGGCCTGAAGCAGAACGAGCAGCTGCTGGACATCTCCCAGCTGGCCGCCTGTCTGACCAGCCTGTACCAGCGTCTGGAGCAGAGCCATTCACACCTGGTCAACGTCCCGCTGTGCGTCGACATGTGCCTCAACTGGCTGCTCAACGTCTACGACACGTACGGCTACACACACACACACACACACACACACACACACACACACACACGCTGTGATGTGGCAGACCAATCATACGTTTTCTCGCCTTGCAGGGGTCGCACCGGAAAGATCCGGACCCTGTCCTTCAAGACCGGAGTCATCTCGCTCTGCAAGGCTCACCTGGAGGATAAATACAGATGTGAGGAACAGGAACCGCGACAGATTGAACAGTTTTTTTAATTAACGACCAGCAAAATCATGGTTTTGTCTGAATATATCAGAGCAAAGAGCGCCGCCGATCCGACGCCGCGGGCAGATGGCGTGAAGGTTTTAACCGTTAATCAGCGCTGATAGAAATAACAGATTTGGTCATAATTTACTGATGCTGTTCTCTATCCCGCTTTCCAGAAGTCATAATTCTGTTTCTCTAATAATTAATGAGAAAATTAAAGTTTAATTGATAACAAACACTTCCTTAATGTATTTAAAGAGTAAAAGTTTAAATAAATTTGAGGTAATTAGTTGGGAAGAGAAGCAGGAGATGAATGAGACGCATTTAATTCTGCATGAACGGGTGGAACACGGCGCTGTAACCGACCCGTGTGACGCGTCGGCTTATTGGTTTACATCCTGTTGTTGTCTGCGTACGACTTAATGAAGGTAAACACAACGGAAGGCTGCGCGTCATAACGTCGCGGGCCGGCGCGCTTCTCGTCCAATCAGAGGCTTTGTTGTCAAGTTTAATCCACCAGCTGCAGGGATTGGATGCCTAAACGTCATCAGCGTCTTTTAAATGTCCAGGAGTTTCCACACTATAAGGCGCACATGGAAGGTTTTAATTTTCTCAAACTGACAGTGCGCTTTATAATCCAGTGCATTTTATAATCCATTGCATTTTATAATCCAGTGCATTTTATAATCCAGTGAATTTTATAATCCAGTGCATCTAATAGTGCAGAAATATTGTGCACAACTCGGATCTCACTGGAGATCACAAGATCTTCGTCCTTCCTCTCAAAGATTTGTAGCCGGCTTCGTATTTATTACAAACGCCTCGACGAAAATGGAATCCGACACTTGAGAGGCCATCGCCGGATCATTTTCTCCTTGTTTGTCCTCATCCATCATCCTTTTTCCACTTCCATTCTCTCCCTTTACCCCCCCCCCACACCTCCTCTTTGTCTCCATCCTTCAGTTTTGTTCCGACAGGTCGCCAGCGCCACGGGATTCTGCGACCAGCGTCGTCTGGGCCTCCTGCTGCACGACTCCATCCAGATCCCCCGGCAGCTGGGTGAGGTCGCCTCCTTCGGGGGCTCCAACATCGAGCCGTCCGTCCGCAGCTGCTTCCAGTTCGTACGTGACTCCTTTGTTTGTTTGTTTGTTTGTTTGTTTCGCTGAATGAGCGCTCGCTAATCGTAGCAACGGGTTCCGTGTGGGCTTTTGCGGTGATGCCCCCCCCCCCCCCCCCCCAGGGGCCCCTCCGCATTCAGACCACCCAGCGTCTGAGCGCTCTGGGTTTATTTATAGAAAGACCCCCCCCCCCCGATTGTCTGCAGAAAAATAAAAGCCGAATTATCGATAAAGCTGAGGATAATAAAAACAAATGCAGCACAGACTCCGGTAAACGGGGCCCGAGAGTGTGTGTGTGTGTGTGTGTGTGTGTGTGTGTGAGTGAATAAGAGCCTGCAGGGATCAGATAAATGATCTCTGACAGCTTTAGAGATGGAATGTTTGTGGACGGAGGAGAAAAGAGGCGTCCACCTGTACGAGCGTCACGCCGACGGATGAATCACAGACGCCGTCTGGATCGCCGCCCCCCCCATCCCCCTTTGTCTTTCTGTATGTTTTGGGAGCAGACAGCACAAACAAACAAACGAGCCACAAAACAAGCAGCAAATCCGCCGTCCGCCCCCGAGGCTCCCCCGTAATTGCGAGCGTGACCGGATTATCCCCGATCTCCCAAAGATGATCCAGAATTTTCGTGTTTAAAGTCGGACTTTTGGACGGCGAGCGGAGCCTCTTCCTCTGAAACGCATTCAAAGAGGGAAAAGCCGTTCTCATGCCTCCAACAAAAGGAATATCGACTGGTGGCTGAAGCCCTCCTCCGAACGCCCATTGTCCGATCATAGCTTAGCAACTGTAACTAAGCGCGGACGACCCGTCGAGCTCTGAATGTGTGCAGATGAAGTCTGCTTCATAGGCGGTATTTATCTGCTTCTTCGACTGGATTTGCGTCTCTTTGTGCACCTCGAAGGATCTCAAACCCACAGATTTGACGTTAATGCGCTGCTATATTTATATATTGGAGGCCTCTATGGTCACTGTGCACCAATAACGTTGGAAATTCCAAAATCCCTGAAGTTCCCAGAATCCCCTTCTGATGGGAAAGTGATGGATGAACCAATATGTTGTCCCTGATTGTTTTTGTTGAGTCTAACTCTTTTATTTTCCAGATTAGGACAGAAAAAAAAAAAAAAAGGCTGGGTTTTATTTGTTTCGGATTATTTCCCGCAGTGACTTTATCCACCGTCTGTGACCTTGTGAGTTTTTGAGGCAGCGAGATTGTCAAAGATTGTGAGGCTCACGTTACAGATTTTGGACGACTATCCGGTTCTCTCGCCCAGAGGAATAAGATTCATCAGACTAGCCTTTATTTTTGGCTCGACCGCAAGAAAAAAGTAGAATGACGCCAAAATTGATCTTTTTGTGACGCTCGTGTTTTTTTTGTCTCCTTCGCAGGCGAACAACAAACCGGAGCTGGAAGCCGCCATGTTCCTGGACTGGATGCGTCTGGAGCCCCAGTCCATGGTTTGGTTGCCCGTCCTGCACCGTGTGGCCGCCGCCGAGACCGCCAAGCATCAGGCCAAGTGTAACATCTGCAAGGAGTGTCCCATTATAGGGTTCAGGTGGGTTTGTGAAGGAATAGTGGAATAAAAGGGACTTGGATCTTTTCCTCCTGCTGGAATAGATCAATGTTTAATCTATAGCGCAGCCGCCGCCCATATGTTCCCTTAAATACGCTCGTATGTCACCATTTAGCAATTACCGCCAGAGAGAAAGAAACATCCTTTTTTATTATCAGAAGAGACGTTTCTTCTTCTTTAAAGCGGAGCGAGCCCCCCCACCCCACCCCGTCCCCGCAGAATTCCTTTATTTAAACAGTAGAAGAAGAGAGCAGGGATTTCTATTTCATGCCTGGCGTTCAGGAACAATTGAAGGAGGAGCGATGGCTCCCCGGTCGGCTCCGCGGATCTCTTTTATACCAATGTTTGAAATAAGAAGCATCTGCTTAAACGTGATGGATTGAGAACGGGAGAATTGATCTGTTGGGAGGGGGTCGTGTTCTTGTGATATCGAGCAAAGCGGAAGAATTTAAATACGATGTTATAAGGCGCACCTAAAAGTTGTTTATTCGTCTCATAATCCAGCATGCTAATTCATCCCTGACTGACTGCGGACTCAACATGTGACATAAAATTAACATCTTTTATTATATTTTTTTGGCCGCATTTTTCTATTTATCAGCGTCCCAACATCAGTTCTGACGTGCGTTACGCATCATTTACCCACTGATTTAAAAATAGACAATAAAACAGCACCGCTGCGCTCTTGTACATCACGTTCAAGACCCAAAAAGCTCTTTGTTGGAGGTTATTATTCCAATAAAAACGCATTAGTTTCGCCCGTTTTATCAAGCAGATTGCTCCCTGTCACCGCGGCTCCGGCTGTGTAAAAGCTCGTGAACCTATTTGTTGCCTTAATCTAATTCAACACCAGCAGCCGGGGCCGTAAAACAGCCCCTGAATGAATGATTGATGATGTGATTAGAACGACAGAAGCACATTTGTATTTGTAACCTCATCCCTTTAAAATACTCACCAATCCCAGGAGATGCTTCTTTCTCTTTCTTTCTGTTCTCTCTCTTTTTTTTTCTGGAGCTGGAGGATGGGACACTTAAAGGAAGGTGTGTCTAATCTGTTGTTTGTCGGCGCTTTCATGAGACGAGTGGTGGTAAATGTTAATGAGGCCCCGCTGCTGGAGGAGACGCTTCTCATTTAGGCGCCGGGCTGCAGGAATGTTAACCACTCCGACCGTGGAGGAAACACAGTTGTAAATTTCCACCTTTTTTATTCATCCTCTCCTTTTCTTTCCCCGTTTCCTCTTCCTCTCTCTCCATCTTTCCCTCCCTGCAGATACCGGAGCCTCAAACATTTCAACTATGACATTTGCCAAAGCTGCTTCTTCTCCGGTCGCGTCGCCAAGGGACACAAGATGCAGTACCCGATGGTGGAGTACTGCACTCCGGTAGGAAAACGTGTATTTATACAAATATTATGAGCCTGAATGTGATGTGAGGAGGTTTTATGTAGTAAAGACGCATCAATGGGCTCAGATCTGTGCTGAAAGCTCGCCTGAGGACGAGAGCGGGTTCATTTCTCTCAATTATATATTGTATCGTCGCAGATGCACTTTCAGCGAGCCTTTTATTTATTTCAGTCAGGAAGTATAATAACCCCAATTAAAAACGACGGTTCGAATCCGCAGCACCAGCCAGATTGAGATAATGTGCGATAATTGTCGTTTGGCGATGAAAAGCAACAACAACAAAAAAAAAAAACGGTTGAAAGTCGTCCCGTTCTCGCAGGTCGAGCAAGGTAGAGGTAGGTAGAGGATGTGACGGCCGATGAACCTCACTGAACGTCGCCACATTAGCAGATTTTTTTGCGAATTCCTCCATGAATCGAGTGTGTGTCCAAAGATGCCGCTGCGTAAATTGCTAACCCATGCTAGCTTTGGCCCCTTGATGTTGCTGTGGGCCTGAGGATGCTAACAGATTAGCTACGGCAGCTTTAATGGACACGTCAGCGTCGGATTTAAAGCTCGCTGCCGCTGTGCCCCCCCGTCTCTCCAGACCACGTCGGGGGAGGACGTCCGCGACTTCGCCAAGGTGCTGAAGAACAAGTTCAGGACCAAGCGCTACTTCGCCAAACACCCGCGTATGGGCTACCTGCCCGTCCAGACCATCCTGGAGGGGGACAACATGGAGACGTGAGTCACACACACACACACACATCTGACCTGAATCCAGACGACAACCATTGTGTTTGTGCAGCGGTGTGTGTTCCAATCCGTTTTAGTCGGAATCGGACTATTTAAATAAGTGCACGCGACCTTTGACCTCTCGCATCCGTCATTATAATTCAAGAAGAACACACACACACATACACACGACTGATCAGTTATCAATCTTTCATCAGTGGTGATTGTGTGTTGCTATGTGTGAGCCCCCCCTCCGTCATCCCGCTGCCTCCCATACCGCAGCTCCCATCATGCCTTGCTGTGCAGTGTCCTTCCACTTCCTGTGTCATCATCTCCCATTTTCTTGTCTTGCAGTCCTGTCACTCTGATCAACTTCTGGCCCGTAGACCATGCGTGAGTACCCCGCTCACACACACACACACACACACACACACTATACGACACACTCCCCACCCCCCCATTTCACACTCATCGTGTGTCGTTTTGTTGTCAGGTTATGAGTTTAAGTTTTGTGAAGATTAAAAATATGCTTTTTCAAAACATTCAAGCTCATTGGACCATTTTTTAGCCTCATTATGAGGCCTTACAGTGTTAGCATGTGGCTAAAGCTAGCCGTGCTACCTTGGCCAACTCAGTTTAAGCTCTTATTACAACGGTAGAATCCTTACTGAGTAAATACACCTTTTAAATACACTAGAATATATTTTTTCTAAACTTAGCAGGTGATTTTAACGCCCGTGTCAGTGAGGTTAAATGTCGTAAGCCTCTTAAAGTTCCGATCAGAGCTCCATGAGTCTCGTGGCGTTAGCGTCGTGCTAAACGCGACGCCATCATTCCCGCCACTCCACAGGTGTGTGTTTCTCATTTCCTGTGTGCTGGAAACTCGTCTGAGCGGAGGAAACTTGTGGATGTGAAGGTGCCCTCGTGAAGGGAAGTTTTACCCATTTCAAAAAGTCAAACCTTAATTTCCCAAGGACTAAAAACGCCGCAGGAAAAAACGCCGTTTCGTCTCCTCCGAGGCTTCTGGGTAATGATGTCAAAACGCTGATCTTTGCGTCGGCAGACGAGACGCGGCGCCTCAGATCCGTGGAGCCGTTTGAAGCGAGCGCCGCAGCTTATTTACCCGACGCTTCACGCCGACACACCTCTGTGCTTTGTGCTGCCGCTCCCCTGTGTGTGTGTGTGTGTGTTTGTGTGTGTGTGTGTGTGTGTGTGTGTGTGTGTGTGTGTGTGTGTGTGTGTGTGTGTGTGTGTGTGTGTGTGTGTGTGTGTGTGTGTGTGTGTTGGATGACTCCCCTCCTTCACGTCTTTGTGTTTCTCCTTCCGTCTTTCTTTCCTCCTCAGACCCGGATCGTCCCCCCAGCTCTCGCATGACGACACACACACCCGGATCGAGCACTACGCCAACAGGTGAGGCTCCGCCCACGTCCGGCGCCAAACCCCCCCTTCCTGCACACACCCACCCCTCCTGAGGCTGAGGAGACACTTTTGATTGATGCCATGTGGAATAATGAATTTGAAGACAATCCGAAAGCACTTCCTGCCACCCCCCACCCCCCAGCGCCGCCGCCTCTGCTCATGCAGCCATTAACTCACAGGGGATTGGTTGGCCCAGTTCTGTGTTGACGCAGTTCTGGGGGGAGCTCAGTCATATTCACACCTTGATGGACTTATTGTACCCTGAAAGTTCATTTTGAAGCGTTTTTTAACTGCAGTGGTTATTTAAGCAGCTCCATCAGATGAATAAATGATAAATAAATGATAAATGATAAATGAATAAATAAATGATAAATGATAAATGAATAAATGATAAATGAATAAATAAATGATAAATAAATAAATGATAAATAAATAAATGATAAATAAATGATAAATAAATAAATGCTGAATAATCTAAAATAATAGGAAGAAAATGACGCAAGATTGGAAGGAAATGTCAAACATCCCTCTAACGATGAGCCGCTGTGAGGTTGGGGGGGGTCGTGCTGTGCTGTGATTGGCTGCTTGTGCATCTTCTAATGCAGCTAACAGGTCGTGAACTAGCATGTGTGCTCAAAAGCCCCCCCCCCTAGTCGGTACCGGACTCAATCAGCTCTCATTCACCGAAACATTTCAGCGTTGCTTCACAGCTGAGGGACGAGGGGGTGGGGGGGTGGTAGAGATGGGGGGGGGGGTTGACATCCCATCACTGGAGTCAGATGGAGCGTTTGATCCCTGTCAGAGCGTTTGACGCCGCTCGCCTGTGGATCTGACGGCTTTCAGACATCATCAGCAGACGGGAGGGGGGCGGTAGGGTGAGGGAGGGGGCACCTAATGAAGCCTGGAGGGAGCGACACGCTCCAAAAGCACAAGGTTATCGCTAGTTTCTGTAGCGGCAGCAGCTTATGAGTACAAATACACCGGCCGGGGCAGATCACATCTGTCACAGTCCATCTGCTTAAACACTGTTTGGGGTTCGGGGCAGATAAACCCCCCCAGATCTCTGGGCGGTCCTTTTTTTGTTGAATTGCGACAGACCTGCACAACCGAGACGTTCGTGCCCTTTTTTTAGCGGTCGAACGCCGCGTTCCAGATAATGACCTCACTTCCTGTCCCTTCTAATTTAATGTTTGACATTTTTAAATTTTATTAATTGTATTGATCCCCGAAATTATTAGTCTTCCTGTTTCCAGCGTTAACTTCCTGTTTTCAGCGTTAACTTCCTGTTCCAGCGTTAACTTCCTGTTTCCAGCGTTAACTTCCTGTTCCAGCGTTAACTTCCTGTTCCAGCGTTAACTTCCTGTTCCAGCGTTAACTTCCTGTTTCCAGCGTTAACTTCCTGTTCCAACGGTAGCGTCTCATTGTGTGTCTCTTCCCTCCCCAGGTTAGCAGAGATGGAGAACCGTAACGGCTCTTATCTGAATGACAGCATCTCGCCCAATGAGAGCATGTGAGAACTGCTTCTGTTAACCCCGCCTCACTCACTGATTGGCTCATGTGTGCCGTCTCCTTTGTGCTCATTGGCTGGTTGTGATGTGACACTAAATAATGTGTTTGAACACCTGGGATAAAATCACATTTATAATTGATAGAAATGATTTATAAAGTCCAGCCTATGCAGTATTTTCCTTTAAAGGAATCTATTTCTTCTGCTGCTAAAATGCTAACATGTTATAATTTAAATAAAGTTCTGCTCTGGACAGAGAGAGGAACACAAATGTAAAACTGGCTGTGATGCTAATGAGGGATAAATTACATTTATTCAGTGTTTGTTTGGCGATGCAGCGGCTCGTTCTCCTGCGCCAGAGGTTAATGAAGGTGGATGAAGCAGTAAATCCTCCCGTTATGAAGCTCAGGGGTCAAAGTTCTGCAAAGTCGACCTCCGCTCCTGAATAATTCCATCAGATTTACTGCAGAGGTGATCGGATTAAGACGAATCGATACGGCGCAGGATGTGGCGTTAAACGCTCTCCTCCGTTCATATTCAAAACTTTATCCCGTCGTGATTCAAGCGGCAGACATCTTTAACGTCTGCAGCCTCCCGATGACCCCGAACTCGTAAATCCTGTTTACACTCTTCAGTTTATGGGTCCAAATCGTTCCATTTTGCCGTTCCGCTCGTCTTCCCGCTGCTCAGCTCTGCACGCACGGAAATTAGATAACAGAGATGAAAAAAGCGTTGATACAGAAAATCAGCCCCGGGGGCAATTAAAAGCATCAGCGTTTGTCGCTCGCAGCTGCAGCTTCCAGTCATGACTTTGTGATTTTATTTAAATTACAAATCTCATCCGGATAATTTAATCGCAAAGATTTCAGATAACAGGAAGTGGTTGTGTGTTTTACTTTTAATATGAGAAGTTGGGTTTTAACCTGCTAAGACGAGCCTGCATCTGATTGGTCGGGGGGTGAAATTAGCATCGCTTCTTCCTCTCTCCGTCCGCGCTGTTACATTCTTCTTCTGTGGTGACGTCCCGTTGCGTCCACTCACTTCCTGTCCCCCCCCCCCCCCCCTCCCTCAGTGACGACGAGCACATGTTGATCCAGCACTACTGCCAGTCCCTGAACCAGGGCTCCCCGCTCAGCCAGCCCCGCAGCCCCGCCCAGATCCTCATCTCCATGGAAACAGAGGAGAAAGGCGAGCTGGAGAGGGTCCTCAACGACCTGGAGCAGGAGAACAGGTCAGGGGACGGGATGGGCTTCTCCGGTGTCTGCATGGGGGGGGATTTGCACAACAACAATAATAATAATAATAATAATATTATAATAATATTAAGGAGCTTTTAGGGGAATAAAATTTGGATTGATGTGTTTTTCTGACGGAGTTTAAAGGACGTTAGAAATATTCATAATTAAACCAGACAAATCTCAACCCCCCCCCCCCCCCCTCCCGTAACCGAATCACTTTTTAAGGGCATCCAAGAACAAATGCCCCCCCCACCCCCCCACCCCACCCCCTTCATGTTCCATCAGTCCTGGAATACAAATGAATCAGTGAGAGCTGCTAACGCTAACGTGAGCTAATCTGAAGGAAAAATATAACAAGTGACCTCGTGCATCGGGTGTGATTGATGGTGACGGTTTTAATCATATCGTTGCCGTGGCGACGTCCCCTCTTGAAGCAATAAGACAAAAGTTGATCTCCTCGGCGGCGGGCGTTTGATGCTTCCTGTCCCGACAGGAAGCTGCAGTCGGAGTACGACCGTCTGAAGAAAGCTCACGACAGGAAGGGCTTGTCGCCGCTGCCGTCGCCGCCAGAGATGCTGCCGGTGTCGCCGCAGAGCGCCCGCGACGCCGAGCTCATCGCCGAGGCCAAACTGCTGCGGCAGCACAAAGGCCGCCTGGAGGCCCGCATGCAGATCCTGGAGGACCACAACAAGCAGCTGGAGTCCCAGCTGCACCGGCTGCGACAGCTGCTGGAGCAGGTACCTGCGCTGAGGGGGGGGGGGGGGCACGGAATGGATCGGCGCCGAGCGTTAGCCGCTGTTAGCGCACGGAGGCGGCGCCGGCGTCACTCGATGACCTCAGAGACACAAAAAAGATCACTTTCAGACGTCGCCTCATTTTTGACTCGTGTAATTAAACTCTGTGTGTGTGTGTGTGTGTGTGTGTGTGTGTGTGTGTGTGTGTGTGTGTGTGTGTGTGTGTGTGTGTGTGTGTGTGTGTCAGACGGATTCCAAGGTGAACGGCACAGCTCTGTCCTCTCCTTCCACCTCCTCTCAGCGCTCCGACTCCTCCCTCCCTCAGCACCGCGTGGCGGCCAGCCAGACTACTGATACGATGGGTGAGCACACACACACACACACACACACACACACACACACACACACACACACACACACACACACACACACTCATACAGTATATCCTTTAATTTGCATCCACCCTTTGAAAAGCGTGGAGAATGTAATTAGAGATGTCTGATCCGTCGCTCTGGAGACGTTATTGTTGTGCTATTTTTCACTTCATTTGTGTTCACACTTCCCACGCACACACACACACACACACACACACAGACACACACACACAGCGACCTGCCGTTATTTTTACCATCTTCCTGTTGCAGGTGACGACGAGCTCTCCAGCCCTTCCCAAGATGCATCTGGGTTGGAGGAAGTGATGGAGCAGCTCAACAATTCCTTCCCTCACAGCCAGGGTAGGAAAACCTGAACGCAAGCAGCAGCTTGTCTGGGAATGGGGGGGGGGGTTTGTGATACGCCAATAATTGCAGGTCCCCCCCTCCCCCCCAGGACAGGAAAAAAGAAAAAAAATGAAATGAACCCTTTTAAGCGAAGCTTTCCTGGGGGCGTTTGACGAGGAGGAAATGGAAAAGTTACCTGATTTGATCTCATTAAAAGTTAACGCTGCTAATTAGCACAGAGATACCTGTTAGGATCATTCTGAGGTGAGAGGCGCCTGAAGAAACCCGACACGTGAAAAAACGCAGGTCGGACTCCTCAGGCTGCTCCCAGGAATTAATGAGTTTCATCCTCTGCTCCCAAAACGGGTTTTTACGCAGGTTCAGTGAACGCCTCGCTGTCTTCAGGTCTCTAGCAAAGGTCAGGGTGACACGTTTGAGCAATCAGGAACAATGAAACCGTTCGTCAGGAGCAGGACAATAATAAACAGACAGAAAGCGCCTCCCCCAGAGGCTACGAACCCCCCCTCAATGACCTTTTCCTGTTTGTCGTTAATCCACCAATCAGAACGCGGGAGTCGCTTCACAGCTGCTGCATCAGCAGAAGAAGAAAGAAATGTTCACCTCAGTTCATGTTTTAATCTTTTTTATATTTTTATTTTCATGCTAATGAGTCTCACAGGTTTTTAAAAACGGCGTTTGATTGGCTGGTGTGTTCCGTCTGATGTTCATCTGGACCAATCAGCACGCGGCAAATACCGTCCAAGTTAATGGACGTGAAAATAAACATAATTTAAAAAAAATTTTTAGATAAAGTTTGTATTAAAATGAAATAATGAAGGAATTTTGCAGAAAAGTAATAAATGAAGTTGCTGAATCGGTTGAAGCGTCTGCTCTCGTCCTCCACTCGTCTTTCTTTCTCTATCATGAACTCCAAGCTGACTGTTTTTTCCTCTTTCCTCTTTCCTTCCTTTCCTCTTTTGAGCCAGGCGGGAGGCGGGGACACCCCTGAGAGGTGAGTGGCTCACCTTTCCACCTCACGCCCACCCCCCCCTCTGGAAAAGTGTATTTCTAAATTCTTTCCCTGTCAATTTCCTTTCTGTCTTCAGTCACGTTCTGGTTTGTTTTCTGTTTGTGCAACAGTTTAAAATTTAAACGTAATTTTATATGAAGTTTCAAGAGATTTAAAAAGCAGAAAATAAATAATTTACCCCCCACCCCACTGCCCCCCCCCCAGGTCCCACCATTGGCAGTTTGTTCCACATGGCCGACGATCTGGGCCGAGCCATGGAGTCGCTGGTCAGCGTGATGACGGACGAGCAGAGCGCCGAACAGCACGAGGCCCTGCCCTTCTGATGATCCCGCCCCTAACTCCTCCCCATTTTCCCCCCAAACCCCTCCCTTAACCCCTCCCACTTCCCTGTCGCATGCTTTTCTAGTCAAAACAACTGGATCGGAAACACAGTTTACAAAGAGAATATATATAACGTCTATTTTTGTGAAGGATTGCAGTTTGTGCAACGACGCGCAAAAAAACAGAAAAACCGACATAAAAAAAACTATAACTTGTAGATTTGAGTAGTTTCTTAAAAAAAAAACGTCCTGAAGTTGTTTTATTATTAACAGGCTGGTTTTTAAACTTCTATGCAATTGTATAAAACTAAAGTCGGGGTTGTGGGCGGGGCAAAGAGATGACATTTAAACGAGAGCGTTCGGCGCGGTGGAGTATTTTCGGGGAGCGGCCGAAGCGTTTGTACGGAGAATGATTGTAATCAAAAGGGTGCTTTCTAAAGGAAACGTCTTTATAATACCCAACACTCCTGTGGGGGTCATGCGGGGGTCCTCGCCGTGTGTCGTGCGTGAGGTTGCGTGAGCGTTTGCGTGTGGTGGTGGTGGTGCCTAATTTTCCACTTTACGTTTCCCGGTTTCTTTTATCTTCTGGCTGAAAAAGCTCACGTCATATTTAAAACTGATTTTCTCCATCCATCTGTCGTACGTTCACGATTCTTCCCTGTTGTTCATGTCTCCATGGCAACGGTTTTTTTCCTTTTAAAGAGGCCCGATGCAGATCTGAGACCAGCCAACAATTTAAATTAATTTACCAAATAAGATACTATTTTCGAGATTTCGTCCGATTCTGAGGACCGCCCCTTTCATTTTCAAGCCACGCCCCTCCTTTAAAGCCACACCCAGTAAAGTTTTACGCTGCACATTTTTTTAGGGATGAGAAATATGGAAAATGTCCAGAAACTTTGTTTACAACAATCTATACAGGGTACTTTAAGAGGAATTTGGAGGTGAATCAGGCTGTGGCCACGCCCACCAGTGATGTCACTCATCAGAGTTTTCAGATCTCTATCGGGCCTGACAAAAAAAAAAAAAAAATATCCGTCCTGATTTGCACTGGATCATTTAATTTCAGCGTCACCACGGAGACGCGTCTTTTAAACGGTACAGCTTTATAAACCACGCTGCTCGTCCAGGCTGGTGGTTTTATTTCAGATTTTCAACTTAAGCAGAGAAATATTTGCGTTTTAAAAGCCGGGTGACAGAAAATAAAAATAAAAACAAAAACCTCTACCTCGTGTGAAATCAAAGTCCAGTCCGGAGGCGACTCCTCTGCCCGATCCCCCTCTCCTGTCGATGATTAATTATTAATTGATTATTGCTGGCTGACTGAGTCATGTCAGATATTCTATATTTAGCTCTGGCCTGAATGTTCGGATCCAATCAGATTTATGAGTTTAGAGATTTTAGTGCGCGAATGTCACACCTGGGACGTTCTAGATTTGTTTTCTGTGTGTTTTGTCTTTAGTTAAAATCTTTTTGTGCTGTGTCAGCTGTTAACATATTAGCATGTGTGGCTAAAACAAAGCCCATCCTTTATTTTCCGTTAAACCACTCACCAGGTCTGGCCGGCTTTCGTTTCTATCCAGAATTTTATTTTATTTCTCAAGTTGTTTTTTTTTCATCTTTCAAATAACACGTCAATTCTTCACAACATATCAGATTCCACCAAATATATGCCTTACTACTGTATTATAAAATGCTTTACTGTATATCAATAAAGCACGCAGTTATGTCGACTCCTGCTTGATTTCCTGTGTTTATTTTTATCTACCTGGAAAAACAAAACTGCAATAAAGACACAAATAGAATCCAAAAACTCGAATGCATATAAATAGTAAATTTAAACTTTATTTACATTTTGTTTACCAAAGTGAAAAAGTCTCAGAGAAACAATTAAATAGAAGAAACGTTCCTTCATCAGTTTAAGCCCTGATATTCTATATCTGTCCTATACTTTTGCTATTTAGCTGCTAAAAGCTAACTTTACCCGTTTGCTGCTGAACAAAACCAAAACAATGAGCTGAAAGATGCTAAAACGCCTCATAGAACTGTGCAAAAAAAAATTTAGCCAGCTGCTGCGTTCAACCCAGCTAGGCTAACCCCTCATGACATCAGCAGCTCCTAATGTTTGCATCGTCGCCTTTCGAGGTCCGCCATTGGTCCATCTAAATCGTGGGTTTCCTACCCCCCACTACTGAGGCTTCGGCCTCCCGCCCCACAATCCTCTGCACATTCCGATCAGAGTGCGTCGGAACGACCTCATCCTGTAGGCGTACAGGATCGGATTGAGGGCGGAGTTAGCGTGGGAAAGCAAGATGGCCGCCAGGGAGACAGGAAGTGGCACGTGGTGGTGGGGGCAGAGCAGCTGCACCGTGTTGATGAGGTGGATGGGCATCCAGCACATCATGAACAGGAACAGCACCAGGAAGAGGGAGGTGGCCTTACGCAGCTCGCGACCCGTGCGGACATTACTGGTCGTCGTGGGGGCGGAGCCACTGGAAGGCCCAACCGTGGTGATCCCAGTCCCCACGACAAACCCAACGCCGGACGCTTTCCCTCCTCCTCCTCCGCCTGTCGTCCCCCCGGAGGAGGAAGAGGAGGAGCTCCCGGCGTCCTCCGTCCCGCCAGCCGCCGCGGTTTTCGCCGTCCCCTTGGCGACGGCGATGCGTCGGAGCTGGTGGCGGATGGTGATGAAGATGTGTCCGTAGATAGCGAACATGGCCGACAGCGGCAGCAGGAAGCAGCAGAAGCAGTTGAAGTAGACCATGTAGGTCATGTCCACCACGCAGGAGAAGATGCAGTAGCTGGAAGAGAGGCACGTTACGTTTCCTTCAATCCATCCATCGATCGATCGATCGATCGTTCACCCTCCTCATCCTCCTACCTGGAGTTGGTGGGTCGTTTTCGTGTTTCCATGAGGGGCACGCAGCCAAAGATGGCCGCCGTGACCCAGGTGAGCATCAGGACCAGCCTGGCGTTCCGGGGACTCATGACCCGGCGGTACTGGAAGGGCAGCAGGATGGCCATGTAGCGCTCGGCCGCTACCGCTAGCATGCTCAGGATGGAGATCTGGAGGGAGGAAGGGGGGTGTTAAGACTCCCTAGAGGTGTTTGGTCGACAGAGATCTGGTTCTGCCCCCACCTGTGTGAGGGCGATCAGGATGCTGAGCAGCACCGTGCAGAGGGGCAGGTTGTGTCGAGGTTGCCCCAAGTCCGTCAGCACCGCGCAAGGAACGGCCACCAACCCCACCAGGATGTCGGACATCGCCAGAGAAATCTAGAAAAGAACTTCAAAATGTTCCTGAAACACCTTTTTTCCCGTTTGAGTGGAACGTTCCAGACAGAGTTCCTCACCAGGAAGTAGTTGGTGACGGTCCGGAGCCTCCTGTTGTGGACGACGGCCACACAAACCAGGGAGTTCCCCCCGATCGCCATCACGGCCACGACCAGCTCCATGGCGATGTAGAGGCCTTGGAAGCGGGAAACGTACGGCGTGTGAACGCTGCAGCAGTCAGGAGTGACGTTCATGACGACAGGGAGATTCCAGGGTCATGGAAAACCTGGAAATCAAGGAAGGGATAGAAAAGCATTCCAGGGGTTAGAGCTACTGAATATCAGGAACCACATGGAGGTCAAGAAAAAAGAAATCTGGGTTAAAGTCAGACAAATTATTCAAATCAAACAAGTTAGACATGAGTGGAATCTGATCAGCAGCATTGGTTCTCATTAAATATTCGGCGTCCTGCAGGCATGATGGAGCATGCAGGAATGTTTCCATCCTGCCAGGCACAAAAAAAAACCCCCAAAAACTACAATCTGTGCAAAAATGGCTAACCAGTTAGCACGTGGCTAGCCGATGTGTGTGTGAAACCTGTTTCTGTCTGAGGAGATATGAAAGCAGGGAGCGGCGAGATAAAGCTGCGTCTGCAGCCTTTGTGACGAACAAACTGAGCCATGAAAATCATTCCTGATAAGAAGCAAAAAACAACAAACAGAAGCAAGTGTTCATTATTTAAGGCGCTGATAGGGACGTGAGCCGCTGCTGGTTGCTGTGCACACATGTAGATAGATGGATGATGGCCATTAAGGAGACTCAATGAAGAACAGCTAGGAGGGGAAATCCTGTTTGGGGGAGAATTTAAATTATATAAAGTACAACAAACAACACTTTATTATTATGATTATTGCTGTTATTTCCATGCTTGTCCAAGCAGAATAAAAAGCAGCAGAAATTGCATTTCTATATAATTTTCCTTGTTCAGGCCCTTGACAACTGAAACAAATGCTCTTATTTAAAGGATGTAAACCAACATGGTGGATAAAGAACACAGGTTTTAATAGTCGACTCACCTGCGGTCGGCTTCAGCTGCTGTCATCACACACTTATAGGTCCAGACCATCCAGAGGAAGAAATGAACTGATGGGGAACGGGGAAGGAGGCAGGAGGAGCATCAACCGGTGGGATGGAACCAAGCCCTGCTCCACCCTTCACCTCCACCCCTCTCTCTTCTTCTGCACCCTCTCCTATTAGCGCTGCAGATAAAAGATGGAAAGCAGAATACGTCAGTGACAGGTCTGATGAATGAAGAGCAGCAGTTGCCACACCACTACGGGATTTGGGTAAAATGGATAAGCAGATTTCCTTTGACGTAGATCTCTTGACAGAACAAATAGGTTTTATTTAATTTAAATTATGCACGCTTGAGCTACTCCTTCAAAAGCTAGAACAGTGACATTGTGGTAAAGAACAATGAAAAGGAAGCTGGACATGTTTTGCAAATCGTGGAGCTAAAATCAGAACCAAATGTATGTTCATGACGTGACGTAGTAAACAGTTAATAATAACCAGTTACAGGTAGTGTCATGTATTGAAAATGCATCTTGCAATAGTATTTATAAGTATTATTATACTCATTATTTTTATTCATGCTTTTATTTTTAAATATTGAGAGAAAAATAATTACTTTGAACAACTGATCTCAATTATTTAAAGCATGTTTGCATTATTTTAAAAGCACCATTCTATTCTATCATATGATAAATTGATATGTTGGTCCTGTCCAAATAAGGGTGGGTTAATATATAATCTGAATAACTTTGTTTTAATGAATGTGATTGTTTTATTTCCTTTCTTCATCAGTTCCCGGCAACTTTAAAGTCTTCACTTATATATCCTAATTAGTTATAATCAAATATTTATACCCACTAAAATTATTTTAACTCCCTTTTTTCTTTTTCATTGTATGTTTGGATGCAATCCAATATAAGAACTCATCCATACGTGTTCTGGCTTTCTGTCGCTAGATGTCGCTAAACACAGTTGCAGTTTTATGAGAAAAAAAAACTATTTGTCGTTTCCCTGACTTTGACCCGGAAGTTGTTAAAAGTCACGTGATATGCGTTTGAAGCTGCTGGGCGCTGGGTGTTTACGAGACACGAAATATACTAAAACATTATATTAATATGCAGTTATAATTTTATATTCTTTTATATTCATAATGTAGTGTTATTGCTTTTATAAAATTAGTATTCGTCGCGCGTGGGTTTGACGGGTCACATCCGGTCCGTCCGGGAGCCTCAGCCGGAGGCAGAGATGTCAGGATTCAGCGCTGAGCTCATCGACTACCTGGAGGGGAGGATAACCTTTGAGGAGTTTGACAAGCGGAGGGATGAACGGAAAGCAAAGGTGAAGAAATTACGCGAAAAAATATTTGCTGGAACCTCAAAGTGACGTTAGCGACGAGAAATACATAGCTAGCTAGCTAGCTGCTGCTGCTAAAGCACGTTTTATTGTTGACAGTTGTTGTCATGTCAGAAGGTGGAACAGGAGTCCACAGATTAACATCAGTAAAACAAAACCCTTACATTTATATCTGAAATTGTTGTTTAGGTATTAAAATGTCTTCTCTTTCATCTCTCGGGTTAAAGTTGTCATCTGAAGTGGTGGATGATGACGCTCAGCCGTCTACTTCAGCACACACGCAGGGGAACGAAGGTAAAACGTCTTTTTTCACAAGAAAATAACTAGTAGGTTCACTGATCAGGGTTTATTTGCATTGCTGGTGTATCCTGAGAGGCAAAACCTAGGATGAATTAATCATCTCTCCTTTCAGATGAAGGTGTCAGTCCAGGGGTCCAGATGGCCTTTGCGTCCATGCTGGGAGAAATACATGAACTGCTATCTTCAGGAGAAGAAGATGAAGACGAGGAGGAGGACAGTTTGAGCTATGTTGATGACGAAGATGATGAGGATTACAAGGTGGAGGAAGAGGAGCGGGAAAAGGTGGGGGTGGAGGAGGCAGAGAAGAAGTGGAAACAACGGGCGAAAGGAGGGAGAGGAAGAGGACGCAGGAAGAAGAAGGACCAGGATGGGGATGAGGACCTGACGGTGGGGGAAGTGTTTGCGCTGGAGATGGAGCTGGATCGGGAAAACAAGAAGATGATGAGGGTGAGGAGGGGCGAAGAGCGTGCGGGGTGTGTTCTCATGGCTCTTTAAATGTGTTTACATCTGAATTTATGTGTGTGCAGGAGCGGCGTAATCGCAGCAAGCTACCTCGAGCGCTGAGAGGCCTGATGGGAGAGGCCAACATCCGCTATGCCAGGGGAGAGAAAGAGGACGCCATCTTGATGTGTATGGAGATCATCAGACAAGGTGGGAAGAAACGTTTTGGAGCACAGATTATCTATCGTAAAAGAATCCAAACGCGACTCATCGTCTTCATCGTCCAGCCCCATTGGCCTATGAGCCATTCTCCACGTTGGCTATGATCTACGAGGACGATGAAGACATGGACAAAGCGCTGCAGTTCGGTCTGATCGCCGCCCACCTCAACCCCTCCGACTGCGAGGAGTGGATCCGACTGGCGGAGATGTCTCTGGATCAGGGCAACATCCGACAGGCCATCGTCTGTTACACCAAGGGTCAGTCTGACAGTTAAGGCACAATTCAACCACGCCGTCGATATTAACGTTCCCCATTCCCGCCTCCCCCAGCCATTAAGTACGACCCCACCAACGTGCGCTACCTGTGGGAGCGCTCCAACCTCCACTTGCGTCTGGGGGAGCAGAAACACTGCATGGACGGTTACCGCAGGATCCTGTCGCTGCTGCCGCTGGAGGATGGGGAGCATTTTATGCAGCTCTCAAAAGACATGGCCAAGTTAGCTGAGATTTATCTTTTAAAAAATGCCCGATTATCCGAATGTTGGATCTCTTCCTCACATCTGAGTCTTCTTTAGGAGTTACTATGAGAGCAGCGACTTACCTGCAGCTCTGGGTATTCTAGAGGATGCTTTGGAGCGCCATTCCCGCCTGGTCAGTGATGACTTCATCAACATGGCGGCTGAGCTGTACATAGCCAGCCGCCAGTACCACAAAGCTCTGCAGGTACGACTTGGTATTCAGTGAAGAAGAAGAAGTTAGTTAGAAGTAGATTTAATGTTAATGCACTTCCTGTGTGTTTTCTAGGTTTTGGTCCAGTTTGCAGGTGTAGTTCTGCTCAAGGATGAACCCGAATCGGACGTCGCGGCGCCAAAAGAGGAAGAGAAAGCACCGGAGAAAACGCCTGAGGAGGAACAGAAGAAAGAAGAAAGCTCAAAACCGAAAATGGCTGAGGAACTGGCGGCGCTGGAGAATGGTTTGTCACTTTAAGTAAATACTGTGCAAAAAGGGAATAACACTGGCCCACTTGTAACGATTGCATCTCACCATGGAAACCAAAGGCTAATGTGCTACATGCTAGGTTCAGGTGTGTGGAAGAGCAGCAATCGCAGATCCATTAAAGCAGCTTCATGGTACTATTGATCCACGGTTCGTCACATTTGACTAATGCAATTTAAACATTGCTGAGGATGAGATGCTAGGTTGCTAACATTAAAACAACAGTAGATAGATTGGTTATTAATCAAGGACAAGAAGAGGAACTGAAAATACTTTTCCAAAGCAACAGCCTTCATTAAATGCCGGAATCTTTGACTTAGAAAGTATCTTCATTCATTATTTATCTGATAACAATTCCTTTGAAAAGCGTGACCCTGGGAGGACATGTCAGCTTTTTCAATAAAAGCCTGCTTGAAGAAAAAGAAATGCTTTTGTTCTGCACTATTGTCAAACTGCCTTTCATGCATCGGCACCAATTCACCCAGTTGTGTCGTATAGAGCAGAAGAAACAAAACCTTTTGTGTTCTTTCATTCAAGAGGCAGAATTAGCTCACACAGGCAGAGGTCACATCCCTTTTCTTAGTTGGATTACAGACATTGACGCAATAATTTCCTGTCAAATTATGTCTCTGCAAAAAAAAGACATGAATTATAAATGTCCCAAAATGACATCTCTCCGAGTATCTCAGGGATTACTTGTTCCTCTTGTCTCATTCTGTGGTCTGTCAATAAGTTTTCGTATTAAATCTAACACAAAAGCAAAAGAAGGAGGTCGACACAGTGAAACGTAAAGGATGGTATCATCTGCATATTGACTAATCCTTTGGTTCCGTCTTTGCACCTCCAGGTAAAATCAAGGACGTCCAGGTTCCAGAGAGCGTCCCGGTGGACCTGAGGGCCAAGCTGATGGTCTGCCTCATACACCTGCATGTGGACACACCCCTAGAGGTAAACGGGAGTAACAAGGTCGTCATAGCAACAGTATTGTTGTGTTGCACTGCCGCTCACGTTCCTCCTCGTAGGGATTGGTGGCATCGCTGATGGAACAGAGTCCAGAGGAGATTGGAGACTTGTACCTGGATGTGGCCGAGGCTTACCTGGAGCACGGCGAGTACATGTCTGCCCTGCCTCTGCTGTCCAGCCTGGTCATATCCGAGAAGTACAACCTGGCCATGGTGTGGCTCCGTCACGCAGGTGGGACCAAACGGGAAGCAAACAGTCATTTCTCAAGTCCGTTACGACATAAAGAATCACCTTTTGTGTCGTTTTGTCCCTGGCAGAGTGTCTGAAGGCACTGGGACACATGGAGGTGGCAGCAGAGAGCTACACCAAGGTGGTGGAGATGGCGCCGCTCCATCTGGAGGCCCGCCTGTCCCTGGCCACCCTGCAGCAGCAGCTGGGCCGGCCGGACCGCGCCCTGAAGGCCCTGGAGTCCATGTATGACAGCGAAACCCTGGCGCAGGACTCGTCCGCCGCGCAGAAGGCAAGGATTTGTGTGTACGTCTACACAACAGTAGTGTCTTCGTGTGTTAACACTCATATCTGTGTGTGTGTGTGTGTGTGTGTGTGTGTGTGTGTGTGTGTGTGTGTGTGTGTGTGTGTGTGTGTGTGTGTGTGTGTGTGGTGATAGGAATTAAAGCTGCTGCTGCATCGCTCCACGCTGCAAAAGACTCAGGGACAAACACAGGACTACCTGGATTCCACCATCACCATGATCTCCATGCTGCTGAAGGTAACACACTCAACTACACCTGCATGCACTGAGGTGTGTGTGCAGATTCTTGTTCTTATGAGTGTGTGTGTGTGTGTTTTAGGTAGCCATGCAGCGAGCTAAAGTGTGTGTGCGCTCCGTAACTGTGTCCGGCGAAAATCACCTGCGGTTGGTGAAGGTCAAATACGGACTGCCGGAAATCGACGATCAAGAAGCCGCCTATCTGGACAACACCGGTGTGTGTGTGTGTGTGTGGGTGTGTGTTTCCTGTCACGCATGTGAAACAAGGCGCTGACGTCATTGTCTGGTTGTGCTTCAGGAAAGACCAATGTCCTGTCCAAAGAGGACTGGTGGCAGCTGCTGGTTAGCTGCGTGCTAACGCTGTGCGAGGTGCGGCGCTACGAGGAGGCGGAGCTTCTGGTGGAGTCCGCCATGGAGTTTTACTCCTTCTACGACAACAAGCCCCGCAGGAAGGAGATGGAGTTCTTCGGCCTGTCCGCCACCATCCTGGACCACAACCACTGCAAGGCCTACAACTACATCAGGTAGTCCTGCATGGAGCGGCGCCCTCTAGCGGTGAGGAGGGTTCTGTCAGTTGATAATTCTTTCCCGTCTGGTTTTCTTTTCCCTCCAGATTGATGATGATGGAGAACGTGGATATACCTCAGCTTTGGAATATCTTCAACCAGGTGTGTGTTGATCCGACATGAAGAAACAAACGTAATTCCACTAAAGGAGTGTCTTTGACGTCTCCCCCCCCCCGCCCCCCAGCTGACCATAACCTCCCACCACCAGCGCCACCATCGCTTCTGCCTGCGTCTGCTGCTGAAGCATCCCGACAACCACGCCCTGTGTGTCCTCTGTGGACACAACGCCATGGTGTCGGGGAGCTTCAAACACGCCCTGGGTACACACACACACACACACACACACACAAACAAAATTCAGTTCTCTACTTCCATTCACCTAACACGCTTTCTGACGCTGTGTGTGTGTGTGTGTGTGTGTGTGTGTGTGTGTGTGTGGGTGTGTGTGTGTGGGTGTGTGTGTGGTGTCAGGCCAGTACGTTCAGGCCTTCCAGACCCACCCCACTAACCCGCTCCACAGCCTGTGTGTAGGCCTCACCTTCTTCCACATGGCGTCCCAGAAGTTTGTCACCAAACGTCACGCGCTGGTGCTGCAGGTAAGTCATCTGCGTAGCCTTTAGCTGTTAGCACCTGTCACACACCGGAGTCTTATTTTGAGGTGTGTGTGTCTGTCAGGGGTTCTCCTTCCTGCGGCGGTATGTGGAGCTGCGTGGGGAGTGTCAGGAGAGCATGTACAACCTGGGCCGGGCGCTGCACCAGGTGGGGCTGACGCACCTGGCCATACATTACTACCAGAAGGCGTTGACGCTGCCCGGAAAGCGTCTGGAGGTACGGATGCATCCTGAACGCACCACCGAACCGTCGGACGCCTGAACGCATCTTTAAAAGACGCCCCTTCCTTTTGTTGCAGGGCATCCCGGACGATCAGGTGGATCTAACCAAGGAGATCGCCTTCAACCTGTCGCTCATCTACCAGGCCAGCGGGAACGTGGAGATGGCCCGACAGGTCATCAACACGCACTGCGTGATTTGAAGATGCACACAAGTTCCTGCATCGTCTGTGGTCAAAGTTTACATTAAAACTGGTGCATTTCAACAAAGATAGGTCAATATTTTACAACTAATTGAAAACATTTGATCATGACTTTGTAATATGTTTGTGTTATTATATATATTTATGTTGATTTATCTTTTTTCACATATATTTTATATGTGGGAAAGTGATTTGATAATCCTGACTGCTGTTACATAAATATGAGTTGTAAATAAACTTTTTTTCTCAGAAAATACCTGAGAATGATTGAGTTTAGATTATTTTTATATCTAATTTGTACTCTAAGTGTAATGTTCTGGACAAATCTCGCGCTGTGATTATTATTTTTTTACAGTAATGTGTGACTAAAAGACGGACCGACAGACTTTTTCCTTTGTTGCTGCAGAGATTAGGCGGTGGGATTAATCTCCCCCCCTCCTATCCCAACCGTCTGCTTTCATGATGTTTCCTCGCTGGGTCACTGCACTCCATCTAGGCCAGGCTGCTGGAAAGGGGGGCAGAGCTTTTGTTTGTGAGCCCTCCCTCTGCAGTTGTTGATTAATGTGTTCACAAACAGCAGAGAAGCTACCAGACGTGTGCGTCTGAATCGAATAAAGCAATTTAATAACCGGCTTTGTTTGTTTCTTGCTGGAGAATGTTTGCATCCGTACACGAAATTAAAAAAATTAATTATCCAGCACTCTTGGAGGTCAGAGCATCACGAACTCTGTTGATCATTAAAAACTGGAAGGAAAAGTAAACAAAAGTGATCTACGGTCTTTGCATCGGCATCAATGCCTCCACTGGGGGGCAGTAGAGAGAACAGCGAGAATACTCGTAGTTTGTGAAATCGTATGCAGGAAATATGAAAATTAATAAAAATAAAAAACGTGTTTTCTTCAGAAATATCCACATTTTTTGTTACATGTCTGCAAACAAACATCGCAGGTTGCCTGAATTGTGCGACACCGCCCCCTAGAGATTTCTGCTGGTTCTACTCTTTTAAATAACCTTTCAGAAAAAATGAACAAATCCAGAGGATATCCATGCAGAGTGGGACACAAGAGGCTCCTTAGTGGTGTAAATCAGCTTCTGTGGGGCCTCTGAGGGAGAGAGGGGCCCCAAATACCTTCCCAATCCATGCCATTAACCCTTTACGCCCATCAGATTAAATGAGAAGATCTCCTAAACACACAACAGATTTAAAATCCTAATCCTCGAGTGTTTTGTAATTAAAATTATTTCTGCTACATCAAGATTGTAAATCCTGCAAGCAGCGACCCCCTTGAGGTCCCCAAACCTCAGATTGGGCCACCTGTGATCCTCGAAGAGGGGGTGTTGGTGGTGGGAGGTGTCAAACCAGTTATTTTGATGCTGGGCTCCGTAAACATGGACTGACACAACAAGGCCTGGATTTTAAAAAAAATATCAATAAAAAAGTTCCGACCGGGCAATGAGACGTTGTTCTGACCGGAATGAGCTCCTCTGGGTCGGCCGCGGAGGAGCGTCGACAGCCGGGGATCAAGCAGCGGAAACAGGGAGGAGGATCCAGCCGAATAAATAAGATATGAGCCCGGAACATCACGCACAAGTCAGCGTCGCTGCGGGGAGAAGGAACCCGCAGCCATGATTTAGAAGCGACAAGAAAGAAATCTGGCTCTGGTTTTTTTTAAAGGAGGTGTTTTTCCGCTTCCACCGAGACTCCACGCCGCTCCGAACCGCGCTCCGGTGCGCAGGATCCTGCTAGGAAGCCGAGGAAGGGTCGGTGGAACCCCCGGGGCCGTATGGAGCTCCGTCTTCCGTGATTAAGCGACTTATTCGGGGGCTGTTTTTGGTATGCAGGAGGGGTTGCAGTCGACAGGTAAATGTCGTGTCTTTTATCGATATGCATTGATTGATTATCGGTGTATTTCGTGCATTTTCGGACACATCTTCATCCTGTCGTGTTTGCATCGCCCATCAGTCTGCTCCTCTCCCTCCAGCCGGACTGGTGATGAAGTCATACTCTGATTAATCGAAGGTTCTGACATAAAAATAATCTCCCTAACAATAATCGATGGAACCTGCTTGACCCGCAAAAAAAAAAAAAAAAAGTGAATGTGTGTAAATCAGATCAGGGAGCGCAAACAAATTAGATCAGCGCCGCAACAACAGGAGGCTCATCTCCGCTGCCCTGCTTTTATAGATTTATTGTAATCTGAATATAATCAACTACAATGTGGGCTGGTGGTCCTGGTTTGTGGACACACACACACACACACACACACACACACGCACACACACATACAATAGTGTGTGATCCCGCATCCCACCGGTGCGTGATGATGGATGTCGGATGATGGAAATGGCATCCGGTAAAGATGAAGGCCTTAAATTCCTCTTGATACCCGCTGGACAGGCGTGGATCCAGCGGCCTGAACACTCCCGTCTCCTGTCATCGCCATCCCAGCGTCATTCTCCCGGGTATTGATTCTATTTTTGGCCTATTGACCTGAAATCTGACCCCACTTTCATTATCGGACCACCGGCTTTAAACGGCCTCATCCACAACCGGAAGTACCTCTGAGGTAACTTTATTTACTCCAAAAGAAAAATCTAATTTAAAAAAAAAACCTAATATATCTAGATATATGGATATTTTTTACAATGAGATTTTTAATAATATATCTAATATATCTAGATGAAAAATATTGAAAAAATATAAATATTTAATAAATAGTTTTTTTTACAGCATGTTATTGTTATTAGTAATCCGCCTCCAGTTATCTTAGCTTCTAGCTTGGCTCTGTCAGAGAAAACATTTTAAATATAGTTTAATTCTTTATCAAAATACAAATATAAATATTTTTTTTGTTAAATTTCCAGGTATAGTATTTACTTTATTGCATTTTATTGTATTTTACGGCTGCTGGTGGTTCATATTTAACATACGAATATGAGAATCCTGGCAAAACCCGCCAAGAACATGAGTTTGCATATTTCCCAAATTATTCAGGCATCTCTTTGACCCCCTCAATTTAGACTGGTCATGACCTGGAGCAGTGGGAGCTCCCGATTGGACGCTTTTGTTTCCACAGGGTTACAAACACAAGACACAAAAACGCACAAACTGGCACAGAGAGGAATGTAAGAGGGGGGGGGGCAGGAAGCTGTCGCCTCTGACGGGACCGCCTCATTGTTCTCCAATCACGCTACGGCTATTTCAGGACTGTGTGTGTGTGTGTGTGTGTGTGTGTGTGTGTGTGTGTGTGTGTGTGTGTGTGTGTGTGTGTGACAGCAGCCCTATCCAGATATGCAGTTTAAATTTAATAGCCCCTCTAATTTGTTGTTCCGATCAGAGAGGGGCCAAAACATTTTGGACCCTCAGAGGACGTTAGCATCCCGTTCGCTCGCCGCCGTCCTCGCTGCTTGGCAGCGTATTGATGTCAGCGTCTGGGTTTCTTTTCACGCGTGTATATTTAGTCACAACTTCTCACCACTTATAAATAACTTCCTGCTGCTGCAGGAAGGGTCGCTGTGAGTCAGAGGGCGGCTTCAGGTGCCGAAGCCCACGTGGAAACTCTATCTTCATTTAATCAAAATAAGAATTTGATGTTTGAAGGCAGTAAGTGTTAAATGTTGTGCAGCGCGAGACAATGCTTTAGCCTTGTTAGCATCTCCTGGCATTTATCAATGAAGCACACCCAGAAATTTAAACTCAGCTTCGATGTAGTTTTGAGCTCCTTTTAAGCTTCCTTGATTCAGAGCATTTTAGCTTCTTTTAGCTTCTTCTTTTTATTTGCTAAACCTTTTAATCAACCTGTGTTCATCACATTTTCACAGCGCTCGGGTTAAGTAGCGGGAAAGTATGTTGGTTTGTTACGACATGTTTCAGCCCCGATAATAAACACGTGTCAAACCTCAGGCAAAAGCCAAATGCAAACGCCAAAGAATACCGCCCCCTTGTGGCTGTGTGAAGAACAACAGACCAACATTTCAATTCCTCTCAAACTAAAAGCACTTAATTGTTCCTCTTCTCCATAACTGCATTTGGAGTAATTTGTAATTTTTTTAAAATCCCATTTGAAGATATGAATTCATAATATATGCAGTGTGATTTTAGCATCCTGTGCTAACTAGCGTCCAGTTCTTCCTGTCTTGATCTTCAAGTTCTGGTGAAGTTTTGTGATTCTCGGCTCCGACTTGAAAAAGTTTAGAGCAAAGCCAGGAGGAGTTTTTTATGTGCGTGCCTGAAGTGGAATGTTGAGCTGTAAGGCCGAGGCTAGCCCGGGGTCAAAGGTCGACTCTGTGAAAAGAATGGGGGCGGGGCTTCTAGAGTCTCCATTATGATAATGCTAGGAGACTCTTGAAGGAGAGCTCTGCAGATGACGGGACATGAGAGGAGAAATCTTTGTAGTTCAGGTAACTTTCTATTTATTTTTTTAATATTTAGGCCTCTGGGTTCGAATTAATTGGACAGCTGGATGGAAACGTTGTCAGGGCGACGGGCCTCCAGCTGCAGATTGGAGCCGTGTGGCGATGCAGCGGATTAGAGAAAGCATTCTGTCAACAGTAAATCCTCCCATTCTCTGTTTTAATCCTGCTGCTGTCTGAAGGACACTTACCCCCCAGTGGGTTTTTTTTAACTGCAGCTAATGATAGTATTTAGCTTGATAATAAGAAAACTGTCCAGTCTGGTTTAAACCTAAATGAGTGATTCTTAGAGGAAGGGCTGACTCACCTTCTCCCCATAATATTTCCTGTGACGCGTTCACACGTCAGTCGTAATTCTGGGTATTTCTGTACGAACGCTTCATCACATCTCATCAGGATCATTTCCTGTGGCGTGTTTTTCGCTTCATGTTCCTTTTAGTTTCCGCGTTCCACCTGGGAATGCTCCTCTAATAGACACAAATGCATGTATTTTTCCTTTTAGACTCACGTTGCTAAGCGATGCTCGCTGTCGCCGTCTCCCAGGTGACCTGAGTGACTGTTTGTGGCTGGATCTCGCTGTATAGGTGATCGATAACCGTATTGATTGGTTGAGAAACGCTTCTCAGACGGCAGACGCAGTTAGCTGTTGATTTGTCCTTTAATTCTGACATGATGAACACAAATACGAAAGACAAATACAAATCAAACTGTGTATTTTGTTTGCCTTCATTTATTCGGTTTCATTTCCTCAATAATCATCCATAATCCATAATTTAGTCCCTTCCTCCATCCTTTCTTTGGGTTTATCACTCTCACATCCTCTCTCCCTTCCTGCATCCCTCCCTCTTCCTCGCTGTCAGCGGCGCATTGTAAAGCTAATTTAGAAGCATTACAGAAGAGACGCGGCATGCCTGAGTGTGAGTGTGCATCCATTCAGCTTTACAATGGGGGGGGGGGTAGGTTTGATGAGTTTGGTGTAATTGCCCGTCACCATGGCAACCGACGTGCTTCCTGTAAGGTGGACGGTTTTATTTCCACGCAGGATGGAGGGTTTATCTTTGTCCTAAAGTTGCAGCTTCAAACATTTATATGAATGCAGTCAGCAGGGCTGAATGTCCTGCTGTTAGCCCTCAAGGTAGAACATTGGAACCAGTGTCACCTGCTGGGGTCGTGGAGCGATTGCTAACCAGATGCTAATAGCTAACAGCCTGTTCAGAGTGTATTTCCTGTGACAGCAGGACAAGCCCAGATTTTCCAGCTCCTCACCCCCCCCCCATCTGTCTGTCTCTCCTGCAGGATTCCAACCTTCACCTCTCTCCTCTCCGGACCATCGGATCATCACCCCCCCTTCCCGACCCCTCCCTCCTCGGACGGACCGGCAGAAGCATCCCTGATTCCTGGTTTTTCTCACCTTCATGGCTTTGGCCGGGGGGGCGATGGAGGACCCTCGTGGCCCTTGAGCAAGGCATTGCTATGCTGCTGACTCGGCATGAACGCCTGTCCCAGGTCTCTGGGGGCAAATGGAGTGACGTTCCCCGTGGAGAGGAGGTAGAATCAAGACAGAAGGGCAAAGAGCATGTCTGCCCCGTGGGGCTAATCTGAAGTGCCTTGCCCAAAAGAACCCCAGTGGGGCTTTTCTTCTTCCTCTCGCCCCCCCCAGCCGCTCGTCTTCGTCGGTTTCCTCTCCCGTCGGCTCGTCTCCTTCTTCCTCCTCAGCTTCCACCCGCCTCCCTCTTCTTTATTTGCCCCGCCCACCTGGCCTCCACCATTCGCCCCTCCCTCACAACGGCCGTCCTCCCCCCTCGCCCCCGCCCCCAGTCATCCTCCACCTCCTCTCCCCCGTCCTCCCCCCACCATCATCATCACCACCACCACCACCATCGCCATCCTCCCCCTGGGCACCAGCCCCACCATCAGCACCACCATCACCACGCCCAGCTCTCCTCGTCACCCCCCCGCTTCCTGCCTCCATCTTTCTCCACCTCCTCCTCCTCTGTGGTAACCATGGCGATGGCCGCCACCGCCTCATCCTCGTCCCCGCCCCCGTCGTCCACCAACGGCAGCGCCAGGGAGCACCTGCTGGCGGTGCGCCGCCGCACGCCGCACGGCCGGCCGTACACCATCGGGCCGGACAACCTCCGCAGCCTATCGGCGCAGGGCGCGGTCGGAGGCTCCGCCTCCTCATCCTCCTCCGTCGTAGCGTCAGGTAGCCAACCGGAAGCAACGGGGGTGGGGCTCCAGCGGGCCAACAGCGACACCGACCTGGTGACGTCGGACAGCCGCTCGTCGCTCACAGCGTCGACCTATCAGCTGACTCTAGGGCACCCCCACCTGGTCATCTCCTGGGACATCAAGGAGGAAGTGGACGCCACCGACTGGATCGGACTGTACCACATCGGTGAGCTAACCCCCCCCACTGAAACATGGGACATTCTGCATTCAAGATCTATTGTTATAATCAATCAATCCTTCGATTATTGATCAGATAAGCTAACATCCATCTATATTTGCGGCTCTAAAATGGTTTTATTTTCATGTTCAAACATGTGTTCATCAAATTTGGATCCTCGACACACGATTGGACGGCTGCTCGCCGCAGGTTCTCTATGCTAACGCTAAATATTCCATTTATTACTCATTCTGAGGGGTTGGTTAAACGGTCGTTAAATTCTACTTCTTCAGACCCGTAGTTTTTATCCTCCATCGTCCGTTTGTTCCTCCTCTCCTCCATCCATCCCTCCATCCGTCTGTCGTGAAGACGGCGTGATGATGGCGCTGTTAGAGAGGGGGCGACTGGTAACGGGG